>NW_017619273.1:1664015-1756515 GCF_001879475.1 Ipomoea nil | reverse complement strand
TATATATATATATATATATATATATATATATATATATATATATATATTGTTTTTATAGTATGGATTATTTGTTCCATTCAATGTTAATACGGATAAACCATATATAAGCATAATCTAATATAGAAAATATTCATTACTAACCATATATAACTTAAGAAATAACTAAACTTATTGAAACTTAATTATTTATAAATTCACCTTTAATATAAATATATAATTTTAATATATGAAATTAATAATTTACTCAAAATTAAATATGATCCCCAGATATAATTAACTGAACACCGATATTTAAAATATCTAAAGTTTCAGCACTTAATGCGTACATTTACACATATACTATTAATTTTGGGCAATTATTTGATCGAATTCAAGCAATGATAACATTAGAAGATACAATCAATCCAACTCAATTCATCAATTGCATTATATAATATTCGATATAATAATTTATATAATTATATATCGATCCAAATATTCTTAAAATATTTTAACAAATTCATTCCGTGCATCGCACGGGGACAAATACTAGTTATGAAAAAATGCAGATTTCAGTGTTGAAGTTTGCATAGTAAAATTGGATATAATTACGAAAATGTTACAACAATTTTATTTTTTTTTTTAATTTGATCTGGTCTGTCTAATTTTTTCAAATATAAAACTGAGATTAATTCTTATTTTTCTCTTATAGACTTGTTCTCATTTGATCATATATATATATATATATATATATATATATATATATATATATATATATATATATATATATATACACATACAAAATGTGGATGAGATTAGTTTCATAACTATTACAAACTTGAGTTTGTAATATTTATCAAACACTTTACTTTTTTCTTCATTTTTAAGTGTTAAATCATATTTGTCCTCAGTTGTGACTCACTGACACAGAGACTTAGTTCTCATAGGATCGGAGCTAGGGTGTGTGTAATGTGTTGGGGTCAATATCATGTATGAATTTTATTTTATTTTATTTTTGTTGGCAAAAGTAAAGCTCAAAATTTTGTTGGAGATTTCAAAAAAAAAGATGTGATTCTTAATTAAGATTTTGGGCAAATCAAATATTATAATTTCTTGATTGGATTATTCAATATTATTTGATTATTGTTCGGATCTTTTTTTATTTTTATCTTTTATTTGGCCAATCAAATATTATAATTTCTTGATTGGATTATTCAATATTATTTGATTATTATTGTTCGGATTTTTTTTTTTATCTTTTATTTGGCCAATTAACAAGTAGTTGATACCTGATGAATATAAAAAGCTTATCATCACACCATGAGATTAATGAGCTTAGCTAAATTATATCGTGCACTAGGATGCACAATGCATTGTACGTCCTAAGAGTTTAATTATGTGTATTGTGTTAAGAATTTATGTATATTATGTTAAGAGTTTATGTGTATTATGTTAAGAGTTTGTGTATATTATGTTAAGAGTTCATGTGTATTATGTCAAGAACTTTGGCGTATTATGTTAAGAGTTTATGTGTATTATGTATTATGTTCAGATTATGTGTATTTTGTTAGGAGTTTATGTGAATTCTACTCTACAATTATGTACATACAAAACAAGGGATTTTTAGGGCGCACAATCCTGGTGCACAATATAACAATTGCTCAATGGTTCAGTAGACAGTATTTGAGTGAAGAGACCAATATTCGAACTTCGACGATGGTAGTGTGGGATTATGCTCAAAGTGGGCACATGGGATCTGCCCACCAGCATCGACGTTTGGCCCTGTCTGCTAAGTCATTAAATCACAATGATTTACATCTTCACAAATGCTTGGACCAAGGTTAGAGATTCAACATTTTGGGAGAATATTATATATAAGGTAATTGGATTTAGAAAGGAATTGAAAAGTAATAACATATTAGGAAAAGTGCAATCCATACTATTTTTATAAGTTTGGATAAAATCCTTAATTTAATGCATAGTGAAATTTTATGAACATATTAGGTTTCATACCGCCTATAAAATCAGCATCAAAATTGGTTCTTCCAAGCACCAATGCAACTTGATTGAGTCATGGCAACCCATTGCTTCTTTGCAGCTATTCTCCTCTTTGTCACCCTTCAAACAACAGGTTATTTGCATTTGTAATAGTATATATTAGACTTCAATTCCTTTATTTTAATTAGTTAATTTTCTATTTCATAAAATAAGTTTATTAATGCTCATTTGTCTTTTTCTTCCCCATAAAAACATCTAATTAATAAACGTACCGTTATTGTTTAGATAAACAAATATGTAAATTTTAATAGTTTTTTTTAAAAAAATCGTTATATTTATATAAATAAATAAATAAAAAAAAAAAAAAGAGATTTTTGGGAAACTTGTAGAAGCTTGATTGGTAAATTATATTATTCGAGCTTCTAGCTTAGTTTGTGGGCAAGAACATGATCGAGCATGAACAATTGTAGTGTGAAAGTTATAAGTACTCAGTGGTAGGCTTCTTATGGTCATTAGAAATTAATTCTGTCACACTCTGACCCGATGCGCACAAGGAATCTACCCACTTTGGACTCTGACTCGATGCTCACAACGAATCTGCCCACTTTGAACATAATTCTCACACTGCCGCGGCCCCAAATACTGCTCACTAAACCATTGAGCTAAGTCCGTGCTGGTAGATTTGTCATATACTATTATTACTAGACGTTGCTGTAATCAATTAATTAGGTGGATTTTGATGTTTATATATATATATATCTATATATGCAGTTGCAGAATCGGTTGGTGTTTGTTATGGGAGGAATGGAGATGATTTGCCATCGGAAGCACAAGTGGTTAACCTGTACAAGCAATATGGGATCAGCAGCATGCGAGTTTACGACCCCGTCCCGCCGGTTCTGGATGCTCTCCGGGGATCCCAAATCCAAGTCATTCTCTGCATCCCTAATCCCACCTTGCAATCGCTCACCGATCCCGTCGCCGCCAACAAATGGGTCCAAACCTTCGTCAAGAACTACTATCCGGATGTGAAATTCAAGTACCTAGCTGTAGGGAACGAGGTTTTGCCTAACACCCCCTCCGGTGAGTTCGCCGCTTTCGTTCTCCCGGCGATGCAGAATGTGTACAATTCCTTGGCGGCTTCCGGGTTGGAGGAAGAGATCAAGGTCTCCACGGCGACGTTCTCCGCGATTCTGGCCAACACCTACCCGCCGGCAGAGAGCGTGTTCCGCGACGACGCCAGGGAGTTCGCCGTCCCGATACTGCAGTTCCTGGCGGAGAAGAACTGCCCTCTACTGGCCAATATTTACCCGTATTTCGCCCGCGTCGGCGACCCGGATAACGTTCCTCTCGCGTTCGCGCTGTTTGAGAACTCCGTCCCCAACGACGCCGGATACACCAACCTGTTCGACGCAATGCTCGACGGGTTTTACTACGCCGCCGCTAAGGTAGCGGCGCCTAACATCGACATTGTTGTTTCCGAGACCGGTTGGCCTTCTTCCGGCGGCGGTGATGACGCGACCACTGAAAATGCTGAGGCTTATTACAGGAACATGATTAGCCATGTGAAGAATGGGACTGGAACGCCATTGAAGCCTGGAAAATCAATGGAGGTTTACCTGTTCGCCATGTTCGATGAAAACCTGAAAATTGGGGATGAAACTGAGAAGCATTTCGGCCTTTTCTCCCCCGATCAAAAGCCAAAGTATCAAATTTCTTTAAAATAATTCTTCGCCGCTCCTAGCTCCATAATATACTCCGGAGTAATAATAATGTATCATTTTTATGAATAAGGATGGATCGACAAACTTAACTGTAGAATTGTTGTATTTATTAAGTGGAATAATAAGTTTGAATTCCAAACAAGTATTTGGGCTAATGTAGATGAATTGAGATTCTATCTCTTAATTTCTCTGATCTCATTCATTAGTCTCATCAGTTAATAGAACGCACATTTGAACACTGCAAAATATACCATGAACTAACCTTTAGTTTGGCACCTAGTTGAAAATTACATTCAGCATGTTTGGTAATGTCTCTTAGCTGTTAGCTGATCGGTTAATATTAGCTGATTGTTGAAATGTGTTTGGTAAATTAACTGTTTGGTATAATTTCTTTTCTCAAAAAGCTAATTGAAAAAGTTGTTTTGAGTAACTTTTTAAATTTTTACAAAAAACTAATTAACCAAATACTTATATTGATTTTTAAACAAAAGTCAAATAACTAATAATAGTCAAATAAATTAAAATTGACCAATAAGTTAACTATTTTACCAAAGAGGACCTATGTTTTTCAATTAATATATATTATACATATGTAAATAAAAACTTAAAAAGTACATATTTGTTAACTATATGTAAATAATCTGAATTGGAACCGCATGCGAATGGTAGACCTTGAACCACAATATAACAATTGTTTGAACACATACATCGTATAAGGTTGATATAAAAATTCCTAATGTTTCTACAAAATTTATTGATTAGATTTATTAATCAAATTAACCGAATAAACACTCACAGAGCGTTTGGTTTGAGAGGGGGGGGGGGGGGGGGGGGGGGGGGAATTAAAAAAAAAAAAAAGAATTACTGGGAATTATGTGGGAAAGGAATTGTAATTCCATGGGAGTTGAATTACTGTGAATAAAGTGAGAATTTAAATTTCAGTGTTTGATTGACAGGAATAGAATTACTGGGAATTTCAATTCCAATGTTTGGTATACATGAGAATTGAAAGGGAATAAGTAGTATAAAGTCAAAAATGTTCATTATTGTTGTTAGACATTAATTTTAGGTTAAAAAAAGGAAGGGGTAATTTTGACTCATCACTATCTTTTTTCCCAGGAATTAAAATCTCAGGGGGGGGGGGGGGGGGGGGGGGGCATGGGATTTTAATTCCATGAAAATTGGGGGACTTGCAATTCCCTCCAACCAAACTACGGAATTTAATGGCCTTTGGAATTAGGTGGGAATTAAGTGGGAAGGAAATTTAAAATCCCTCAAACCAAATGCCCTGTCATAGTTTGGTTGGAAGGAAAGAATTCATAGTCTATATATATATAAAAGTAAAATCCACCTAACAAATTTTTCCCCCAAAAATTTTGTAGTAAAACTTATTTGGTAAGTAAATGTCAAATGAAAATTAAATAAAATAAATAATAATAATAATAATAATAATAATAATAATAATAATAATAATAATTTTATTACCTTAAATAAATAAATTATTATACTTTCCTTTTGAATTAGTATTTTCTACCTATAAATACAAGGGCTTCTTCAATCAAAGAATCTAGACTCATCTCTCTGCTTTCTTTTTGTATGAATTTTTTTACATTTTTCTAACTATATTCTCACGTACTTCAATATGTTTTGCAGTTTATATCGTCTGGTATGAGTTTGAAGATATTTAAGGAGGCTCTGCTTCAACAAAAGGAAATTGAGGAGGAAGAGCATTTGTAACAGAACCATATTGGTTTAGTTTTTATGGAAGATTGTAGAGATGCGATCGAGGATGATAAAGACGGTAATTTTGATGATTTTGTAAGATTTTCTGAAACTTAGAGTTAGTATGTTAATTTTGAGATTTGTACATGCCATTCAAGTTTCTATGTTTTTTTTAACAAGCATAGTTCATTTTACAGCATTTTTTATAATTAATATATATATATATATATATATATATATATATATATATATATATATATATATATATATATATATATATATATAATAATGATGTTATTAACTTAAATAAATAAATAAATAAATTATTATTCTTTCCTTTTAAATTAGTATTTTCTACCTATAAATATAAATTAGTATTTTCTACCTTAAATAAATAAATTATTTTGCCTAATTTATATTATATTCTTTAAGCTACAATTTTGACATGATATCTTCGTAGCCCATTTTATTATATTGAGCCTTGGTACACAAGTCCAAATCAAATATATGTATGTACACGCATAACAATAATCCTAATCTATAAATTTTTCCCTCAAAACTTAGAGGCATTTATGTAATATCATCCATTATTTATATATAGATATTATTATATGCCATTATATTCAAATCAAATTATAGTAATTTTATATTCATCTCCATTTATATTAGATATATTCCTATTTCCGTGTATCATAGGACTTCAATATATTCGGCATAATTAGACTCAAATCAAATCAAATTATAGTAATTTTATATTCATCTCCATTTACATCCTAATAGTATTCCACTATTCCTATTTTCGTGTATTATAGGACTTCAATATATTAGGCATAATTAGACATGCCTAATAACATTTACCGTGCAGAATATATTATTATATTGGTTAAATTTAATTATGGTGAATATTTAATTTTAATTATGACCATTAACATTCAATATATCAGGCATAATTAGACATGCCTAATTTTAATTGTGGGGATGACAACTCAAAAGAGTGCGGATCGTAAATATATGTGTATTAATTTTTTTTTCATGTTTATATTCACTACCATTATATTTTTAAGATATATATATATATATATATATATATATATATATATATATATATATATATATATATATATATATATATATATATATATATATATATATATATATATATATATATATATATATATATATATATATTAATACTGTATTTTTTTTCCTGAATAATTTTAGGTTTAGTTTGTTGATGTATCAATAACATTGTTCAATCTCTGTGAATAAGGATTATTCCTTTGTTGTGTAGTACCATACAGAATTTACTATACAATCATGTAAATGAAAATTAAAAGTTTCATATTTAGTTCTTATTAATATACATGCAATTGCATATATTGAAAAAGTAGTATATAAATTTAATAAAGTGTATTTTATTGGTAGTTTTATTTTTTAAAAATGCAATATTTCGCAACTATTTCAGGTAAGCACTTTAGCAAGTTGTTTGTATATTATATTTATTAATTACTTTATTTTTTTTTTATTTTGTGAATATATTTCATGCATGAAAATTGAATTGTAGATGTATCATATCCAATTCTTTATCATAATATTCTTTTTTATTTTATTGTGATGAAGATTGTATTTATGAGTTTAGACATGGGATGGATTAACAACTATCATATTCTTTTTAATTTAATTGTGATGAAGATTATACAGATGAGTCATGAGTTTAGACATTGGACAAATTAACATGGATGTTAGTAAAGGATGTGGCAACACCTAACTTGCACAATTAATATATAGATTAATTAGTCTTGGTGTAATCAGAATTACTGATAAATGAGAATATAGATTTTCTTTTGTTGTTTACTAAGATGTTTGTAATAATTTGTTATTTTAAAACAGTGTATTAACCGTTTATTATTTTAGCTAATTACCCATTTTAAATATCAAATCTTATTTAATTGATAGTATGTTTTTTGAAATCAATAAAATAATAGTATTTTTTTTTTCAATTGTAATATTGCAATGTTTCCTATATAGTTATTACACAACAAAACTTTAAAATGAATAAAGGTTACATATCGTATTTACACATGAAACTTATTTACAATAATAGTTGTTAGTATCATAAAATCACTTCAACATAGAAATATTAAAAAAAATTGTTATTAATAATTAACTAATTAATATGTATTTAAAAGAATCATTGACTGAGAATAAAAATGACATGAAAAGTAGATCAATTTGAAAAGGAAATGATAATTAATCTATATATATATATATATATATATATATATATATATATATATATATATATATATATATATATATATAATCCTCCAATTTCATTTTCTCGCTCAAACTTAAGGACAATTTAATAATATCAATGTTATGAATTAAATAGGAATAAAATTAATTAGGAATATTAATATTAATATAATGACTTGATTAGAAATATCAATATAATGAATTGATTATGGCAATACCTTAAATAAATAAATACAATTTCCTTTTGAAAAATCTTACAAATTTATAATTCTAATATTTGTCACCTATAAATACAATGAGTTAATAACTAAAAAAATTATGAGTCTTCATTTTACCTTGCATCCCTCTTTTCCCTTGCAGATGACTCTCTCATCACCCATTTATCAATTTAATCATTGTGGTTCAATAGCCACTCAACCTAATATGCATATTTCCTAGCATTCAAGGTACAATTTCTCTTAGCTTTCTAGCTATTTGTATCTTTGTGAAAAAAGTTATTTAACTTTTTCATTTACATTCTTTATTATAGACTTGTCCGGGTTGATGCCACTCCAGACCAGCTGTAGTTGCTCCGACTAAGCCGATGCAAACAAGTCAAATTTTTTTAGAAAAGTATTTTTTCGTATTATTTTGTCTATAAATAATCTTCCGTAGTTTTTAATTATTGTTTTGTTTTTAAAAATTTGTATTATATGTATTTTTTTTGTATTATTGCTTTGTTTAAAACAATAATTTTGCAATATTGTTTATATATTTTATTTCCAGACACTGTTTTTGTTATTTGTGTGATGGAATGGTTACAGAGTCAGTAGGGGATGCTACCGGAGTTCACTGTTTTTTGGTGACTTTGTAATTAAGAGAGAAACGAAAGCTGCGGTCGAGAAGGCCAACGCAAAAAAAAAAAAAAAACAAAAAAAAACAAAAAAAACAAAAAACAAAAAAAAACAAAAAACAAAAAACTTTCATACCGGAGTTCACTGTTTTTTTTTTTTTTTTTTTTTTTTTTTTTTTTTTTTTTTGCGCCACAGCTTTCGTTTCTTTCCACCACATTCTTCTGAATCTTGCCTTCGACATTTTTTTTACTCTATTATTAAAGTTTGTGTAATATTGTAAAATATATGTGGTAATACAATTCCTATTATTCGTACTACAATTGTACAAATATGGTAATACAATCCCTATTACAAATATTCTTTCATACTTTCTTATTCCTACTCTAATTCTAAATTAAATTTGATATCAATTTATCTTATGTAAGACATCATATGGCATCTATATATTCTTTCCTCTTCTGTTTTTCTTATTACTTTTATTTATCTTTTTTTACTGCCGAATAATTACCATAAATAATTATTAATAATTGTAAATTTATAATGGGCTATTATATTAATAATTAATTATTAAAGCAAGTATAATTTTTTTATGTTGTAGATGCATTATTTTTAATATTTTTTATTTAGGGTGTGTTTGGAAACCTGGAAAATGAGTTCTGGAAATCATTTTCCAAGTTTCCAGTGTTTGGATGTGCATGGAAAATCAAGTCAACGGAAATCATTTTCCGTTGACTTTGGAAAATAGGCTTGTTTTGGAGGAAAATGACTTCCCCTTTTTTTTAGGGGAAGTCATTTTCCAACTTTTACACCAACATCACACCACCACCAACATCATCAACACCATACCACCATCACCACCACTATTGCCGCCGCCACCACCACTATACCCCCGCCACCATCACACCACCACCACAACCACCACCAACACCGCAACCACTACCACCACCACCACCACCACCATACCACCGCCACCATCGTCGCCGCCACCACTACCACCATACCACCGCCGCCGCCATCACCACCATACCACCGCAACCACCGCCACCATACCACCGCAACCACCACCATACCACTACAACCACTATCGCCGCTACCACCGCCACCACCACCACACCACCGCCATCACACCGCCACCGCCGTCGCCGCCACCACCGCCACCGCCGTCGCCGCCACCACCACCACCACCACCATACCACCGCAACCATCGTCGCCGCCACCACCACCACCACCATCGCAACCACACGACCACTGCCACCACCGTCATACTACCACCACCATCACACCAACACCACTACCGCCGTCGCCGCCACCACCAGCATACTACCGCAACCACCGTCGCCGCTGCCACCAGCATACCACCGCCACCACCATCACACCGTCGCCGCGCCACCTCCACCACCATAATATTTTTGATATGTTATTAGTTTTTTTTTTTTGAAAAACTTAGCTATTTTTTATTATATTTAAAATTAATATTATATTATTATATATTATTATACATGTTGTAATATTTTAAATAAAATAATTAAAATGTTTAATTATACAATTCTACTCATTTTCCAGAAAATGAACCAAACACAGAAAAACAGTTTTCCATAATGCAACCAAACACGGGAAAGGAAAATGTTTTCCGGAAAATGACTCATTTTCCAGAAAACATTTTCCAGAAGTCATTTTCCTGCTTTCCAAACAGACCCTTAAGCTACTCAAGTTTCTATGTTTTTCATATACAAAGCTATAATTGTAATACTTTCATAATAATATTGAATAAATATTATCCATATATTTAGATTTAATTAATATTATATATATATATATATATATATATATATATATATATATATATATATATATATATATATATATATATATTAATCTAATACGGGCAAACCATATATAAGCATAATCTAATATAGAAAAATATTCATTACTAACCATATATAACTTAAGAAATAACTAAACTTATTGAAACTTAATTATTTGTAATTTCACCTTTAATATAAATATGTGGTTTTAATATCCGAAATTAATAAGATTTTTCTTAATGTGGATCTATACATTTTAAATAATTTCGACTTAACAATATTATACCTTAATTATAAAAATAATACATAATATATATATATATATATATATATATATATATATATATATATATATATATATATATATATATATATATATATATATATATATATATATATATATATATATATATATATATATATATATATATATATATATAATTTCAATTTAATTTTTTTCGCTCAAACTTTTGTAGACAATTAATTAAATATTCTATTGGTAATACCGTGTAGAACATATATTAATTAGGTAATAACATAATAGCATAATGGGTAATAATATGTATGGTATTTTATAATTAATTGGTAATAAACATATTTTGTCAACTACACGAATAAGCGTATAGATTTTATATTTATATATTTAAATTTTTGTCTTTTGTTTAAATTGAAAGATTTAATGGTTTTACATTACTTTGAATATTCATTTGTTTTATTCGTTTATCCACACCGTGTTCATAGGTGAAATTATAGTAGTTAAAAGAATATTTGAAAAATAATTATTAACTGAGAATAAAAATGGCACAAAATTTAGGCCAATTAAAATAAGAAATGACTATTAATAATTGACTAAAAATTAAAAATTCTTCGAAATTGACTCAAATGCAAAAAATGAAATGAATATTAATACTTGATTAAAAAATAAAAATGAAATGAATATTAATGCTTGAATATTAATAAATTACTGAAAATATAAAAATTTTCATTGAAATTAGGCTACTAATTGAAAAATGAAATGAATATTAATACTTGAATATTAATAAGTTACTAAAAATATAATAATTACTGGTACAAAATATATTAATAAATATGTAAAATGAAGTTTGCATCTTAACGTTTAGCTGAGATAGAAAGAAATATTAATCTCGATTATATATTTTATAAAATGTAAATTTAGTGGAAATATAAAAAAAAATGTTATTAATAATTAACTAATTAATTTATTTATTAATTTATATATAATTAAAAGTAAAATTCTCCTAGCCAAAATTCCCCCCCAAAACTTAGGCCTCCATAACATAAATATTTCAATAATAATATCTACATCATCAGTTAAAAATGGAATGAAAATTATGTAAAAATATCACTGCATCTAATTTCTAATTGACTTAGTGACTAAAAAAAAATGCTGAAAATGAATATGATATTACTAATTGACTGAAAATATAAAAGGATTGACTACAAATAAAAAATGATTCATAATTGAATAAAGTGAAAAAAAATGGCCAGATCATTGCATTTTAATTAAAAATTGGAAGGAAATATTTCAATAATAATATTCTACATCATCAATAGTAAATGCATATTTTAAACAATAGTGAAGGTAAATTAAAAATGGAACAGAAATATTTCAATAATAATATTCTACATCATCAATTAAAAATAGAACGAAAATTAGGTAAAAATATTACTACATCTGATATTCTAATTGACTAATTGACATAAAATAAAAAAGAATAATTGGCTGGAAATGAATATGATATTACTAATTAACTGAAAATATAAAAGATTTACTAATTGACTGATATTCTACGATTATATATTTTCACCCGAGTCACCCATCCTAATGGACTAAAGATGTTAATTATAGGCGACGATTGACAAGATTGTGTTGCTACTACCAATGTCGTATACAATGAGGTTTCAATAATGTGTAAATACAATTGGTGATATTATGTTTTTTAAATGAAAAAATTGCTATATATCTAGACAAAAAATATATTTTTCATACAAATGAATTAGGATAGCAATTCATTCCTATAATTGAGTTGCTAAAGAATTAGCATGTTTGCCTAATTTATAAAAATACTAAACAATGGTAAATGAAATCTTCAAAGTTACAGCACCACATGCGTACATCTACACATTAGCTATTAATTTGAGCAATTATTTGCTCAAATTCAAGCAATGATAACATCAAAACATATAAACGATCCAAACCATATTTTCAATTACACTATATAATATTTGATATTCTAATTTAAATAATTATAATATCAATCCAAATATTCTTAATATATTATAACAAATTCATTACGTGCATCGCACGGGCGCAAATACTAGTATTATTAAAAATAAAATCCCTCCCACCGTATATTCCCACCCAAACAACAGAAAATAAATAATAATAAGTGATACTTATTAAGTAATTTCCGTTTCCTTTTCTATAATAATCAGTAATTAAGTAATTTTCGTTTCCTTTTCTATAATAATAAGTAATTCTTATTATAGAATAATAATAATCTAAATCAATTATGAAATAATAATACTTATTAAGAAATAATAATAATCATTCAATAGAAAATGAATAATAATCAAGAATATTTTTCTTTTTCATTTTCAATCAATTAGGGATCCTTCGCCGTTTCCTTTTCTATAATAATCAGTAATACTTATTAAGGAATAATAATAATCAGTCAATTAGGGAATAATAATACTTAATGAAAACAATTTTTCTTTTAACTTCCCGCCCAAAAACTTAATAATAATAAGGTTAGTTATAAAAAATTAGTTATTGATAGTTTAGATTAAAATTACAGGGCATTATTTTACTATTAATTATAATATAATGAATATAAGGAAGATTTTGCGAAAAAATATAAAAGAATATGTCATTAAAAATTTAGATTAAAATTACCGCAAAGATACTTTCCTATCCCTAATACAATTTTACTTAATATATTACAGAATCTCCAAATAATATATTAGAATTGTTTATAATTTCATCTTTAATTTATTATCTAAACTTATTAAAGAATAATAATAATCAGTCAATTAGGAAATAATAATACTTATTAAGGAATAATAATCAGTAAAATATTGTCTGACGGTAATAATGTTACCGGTAATAATATTATAATAACGTTATTAGAGAGAGTAACAATAGTTGTATTGCTTTGGTTTCAGTATGGAAAATACAGTGTCTTTGTCCAGAGTATTGAACGTCCCCCTCCAAGCTGAGGGGAGCCCCTACTTATACAAAAGCTGCTAACGGTAACAACATGAAGCATAAATGGGGAGCTAAGTCTTTAATTCTCACTCATCAATGGTGACATCAATGGTGGCTTCAATAGCAGTAAAGGTGACAGCCGTTGGAATTCTGTCCGTTGGCGTTTTGCCCGTTGGGTTTCCATGTGGTGTCGGGTCAGATGCTGCTTATGATCCGGGTCGGGTGCCAGCACCATTCCATGTGGTGTCGGGTCAGATGCTGCTTATGATCCGGGTCGGGTGCCAGCACCATTATCCTGTCACCAGTCCCCCCTACTCCTGAGTCTACGGATGTGTTTGAGTTGACTAGGGAGTAAGACTGAATTTGCTTGATATCGTGCAGAATCCCGGTTGATTCCGAGTATGTGATTTTATTTTCCAAATCACACATGAATTTTTTTTTTTTTTTTATGCTGGCCGAGACGGGCTACGGCTTAGGCTGGCCGAGGTGCGTGCCTCCGCCGATCACGGCCGAGGCGTCGCCTCAACCGATCGTGGCCGAGGCGTGCACCCCGGCCGATCGTTCGTGGCCGAGGCGTCGCCTTGGCCGATCGCGGTTGAGGCGTTGCCTCGACCAACCGTGGCTGAGGCGTGCGCCCCGATCGTAGCCGAGGCGTGCGCCTTGGCCGATCGTGGTCGAGGCGTCGCCTCGACCGATCGTGGCCAAGGCGTGCGCCTCGGCCGAGGCGAGCTCCAGCCCTCGGCCAGTGGCCGAGACGCGGGCCTCGGCCTGGCCGAGGCGTGCTCCTGGTGGGCTTTTTTTTTTTTTTTTTTTTTTTTTTCAGCTGAGGCGTCGCCTTAGCCGGGTTTGGCCGAGGCATCGCCTCAGCCGTGGGCGCTGGCCGAGACGCGTGCCTCGGCCAGTGACCGAGGCGCACGCCTCAGGCCTTTTTGCGGCTCGGCTTGAGGCGCCGCCTCAGTTGTGCCTTGGGCCGAGGCGTCGCCTCAGCCCGTGCTGGGCCGAGGCGTGCGCCTTGGCCTTGGTTTTTTTTTTTTACAATGCGGCGTCGACCGGCTTTTGGTTGATCGAAGGTGGTGCTGAGAACCTTTTATTTGAGCAAAGTAACCTGGGCAAACCATGATTACAAAATATTGTTTACAGGTCTGGGCGGACCACGACTACAAAATATTACTTATAATATCTAATTAAATGTTCTGAGTTCCATACCCGATCGATCATCCTTGTAGGTGGTGTGGACTTGTAGGTCCTTTCCGCCAATCTTTTTGCATGCTTTTACGTAACAACTGCGTGCTGCTCGCTAGTCTCCTCTGACGACTCCTATCCCACTCGGAGTTGGGAACTTCATACACAAGTGTTCCACCGACACTATGGCCTTGAGGTCCTCCAGTGCCGGTCTCCCCAAAATGATGTTGTGCACACAAGTGAGTCTTACCACGATGAATTTCATGTCAAGTTTGCGAATGTTAGGGCTCGTGCCTATCTCCACTGGTAAGACCACTAACCCCTCCGTCTCCACTGAATCACCCGTAAATCCAGAGAGTGGGGTACGTACTTCTTTGAGTTGGTTCCTAGGTATCCCTAACTTGGTGAAGGCATCGTAATACATCACATTGACTGAGCTTCCCGTGTCGACTAAGATGCGGCGGACAATGACATTGTTGACGTCCATCTCAATCACCAGGGCGTCATGATGGGGTAACGGGCCCTCTGGGAGGTCATCATTAGAGAAGGTGATGGCCTCCTGTCTCTGTTTCTCTTCTCTAGGAAGACTCACCACTTCTCCCACGTATAGCTGCCGGCTCCACTTCTTTCTTTCCGCAGGCGTGTCACCCCCTGCGGGTCCACCATAGATAAAGTGTATGGTGTGCTTCTTTTGTCGTCTGGGCACCACCTCGATTTCTTTCTCGCTATCATTTTGCTAAGATATTTGGTCGTGTTCTCTTTTTTTTGGCGTTCGAGGTGGACGGCTCTGTGCCATCCTCATTCCTCCAGACATTTTTTGGTGGATTGTGTTGCGGCTGTTGCTGCTACTTGGATCGCTTGACGAAATGTCGGAAGTAGCCCTGCTGGATGAGTTCTTCTATTTGTCTCTTCAAAACGTGACACTCATCCGTATCGTGGCCCGTTTGCCTATGAAACCTGCAGTACTTTGTTTGGTCCGCCTTCGGGGAGACCTTCATGCACTCCTCGGGGAATTCTACCATTCCCATCTCCTCAGCTTGCTTTAGAATGACACTGACGGGATGGTTAAGAGGAGTTAAATTATGCAAGGGAACCAGGCGAGGTCGTTCGTGGTCTCGGCCTTTCCCTGCGGTCGGGTGGTTCGAGAGTGGTGCCTGGCTGGGCGGACCCGCTTTCCCAGGCTTCCCACCTTTCCTACCATCCTCTTCGTCCTTCTTCTTCCTGTCGACGTCTTCTGCTTCGGCATAGCGGCTAGCCGTCCTTATCAGATCTTCGTAAGAGCGGGAGTGGTGGGCGTTCAACTGCTTGTGGAAATACCCTGATCTTAAGGCATGGATAAATATCGGGATCGCCTCCTTGGAGTCGAAGTTGTAGATATTATTAGCTTCCTTTTTCCATTTTATCAGGAAGTCTTTGAGGCTCTCGCCTCTATCTTGCTTCACTACACAGAGGTGAGAGAAGGGTTTCTTACGCTGTATGCTACCGGAGAAGTATGACAGGAAGCTCTTGGACAACTCCCAAAAGTTTTGGATCGACCCATCCGGGATGGTGTTGAACCAGTCTTGGGCTGCTCCATCCAGGGTGGACAAGAACGCTCAGCACATGATGGCGTCCCCTGCCCCGATCATTACCATAGCAGCCTTGTACATCGTCATGTGGACACGTGGGTCAGTGACCCCCGTGTACTCCTTGATGGCGGGCAACCTAAAGTCCCTCGGCAAAGGTACGTCCATGATGCTTGGGGAGAATGGTGCTGCTATCCGTACCTCGGGTTCCGGCGACTGCTCCCGTTCCTCCACCCTTCTTGCTAACTCCTCGATTCTTCTCTGCAGCCTCTCGACCAGGGCCGACTCGTCAGGGTGCCGGCGCGGGGCCGGCTGCCGTTCCCCCAAGTGTCGGTGTGGAACCCAGTCATCAACGCGTCGCTTCCCCGTCGAGTGCCGACGCGGAGCCGGCTCTTCAACGCGTCGCTCCTCCAAGTGTCGACGTAAGGCCGACTCATCAACATGTTGGCGTGGGGTCGGCTCCCGAGACTCGCCCACCTCCTCTGTGGGTGATCTCTCGGCTTCTCTGTTTTCGTGTTGGCGAGGGCCTCTGGTAGAGGACCCCTCGGCCCGTGATCCTAATCTTTGCCGCACGAGCGCCCTCTGTCCCAATCGTTCTGGTGCAGATTGGGAAGGGCCTGGTTGTCGTCTGGTCGGTCCACTTCTTTGGGTCTCCACCCCTATTTCCTGGGGCCGCGGGAGCACTTGGCCTTGCAGTCCCACCGCCACCTGATTTAGCGCCGCCGTCACTGCTTGCTGAATGACATCGGCGGTCGCCTGGAGGTTCACGGCTTGGTTCACCCCTCCATTGTTGAATTGGTCTCGAAGGTCCCCGGGCCTCCCGTTGTTGAGCTGTTCTCGGAGGTCCCCTCCACGATTGTTGGTGAGTTGGTCCCGGAGGTAACCTGAGGCATTGCCATTGTTCACGTTGCGGGAACCGTGGGAGCTGCGAGACACCATTCTTTCAAGCTTGCTGTTGAGAGAGGAAAAGAGTTGTGTGTGTCGTCGCCTGCTTGAGTGTTGGACTCAAGCACTCAATGAAAGCACCAATGACGGTAATAATGTTACCGGTAATAATATTATAATAACGTTATTAGAGAGAGTAACAATAGTTGTATTGCTTTGGTTTCAGTATGGAAAATACAGTGTCTTTGTCCAGAGTATTGAACGTCCCCCTCCAAGCTGAGGGGAGCCCCTACTTATACAAAAGCTGCTAACGGTAACAACATGAAGCATAAATGGGGAGCTAAGCCTTTAATTCTCTCTCATCAATGGTGGCTTCAATAGCAGTAAAGGTGACAGCCGTTGGAATTCTGCCCGTTGGCGTTTTGCCTGTTGGGTTTCCATGTGGTGTTGGGTCAGATGCTGCTTATGATCCGGGTCGGGTGCCAGCACCATTATCCTGTCATTGTCATTTTCCATTTTCAGTCAATTAAGGATTTCTCCGTTTCCTTTTCTATAATAATCAGTAATACTTATTAAGAAATAATAATAATAATCGGTCAAATAGAGAATAATAATACTTATTAAGAATAATAATCAGTAATATTTTCCGTTTCCATTTTCAGTCAATTAGGTATTTCTCCATTTCTTTTTATATAATAATCAGTCATACTTATTAAGGAATAATAATAATCAGTTAATTAGGGAATCATAATACTTATTAAAAACAAAATTCTCTTTTTAAGTTTCCACCCAAACACTTAATAATAATAAGGTTAACAATAAAAAATTAAAAATTAAAAAGAATCCGTAATTTGAGAAGCCATAATTTTCTAAAATTATTTTAACGCGTTATTTTACTATTAATCTAATGAATATGATGAATATAAGAAAGATCTTTAAAAAGGGTATTTTACTATTAATCTAATGAATATAAGGAAGATTTTGCGAAAAAAATGAAAAAGAATCGATTATTAATAATTTGGATTAAAATTATAGCACATATACTTTCTTATCCCTTTACAAAATCTCCAAATAATATATTAGAATTATTTATAATTTCATCTTTAATTTTATTATCTAAATATATAATAAAAACATTTATCTGTGCATTGCACGGGTAATTAGGCAATGATTTGATCGAATCCAAACAAAGATAACATCACAAAACATAATCAATGCAACTCATTTCATCAATTACACTATATAATATACATTATTGTAATTTATATAATTATATATCGATCCAAATACTTAAGGTATATTACTATGAGAAAAAAATAAACTATCATTCTTATCCTTCTGTGTAATTACTATGGTAATTTTATGGTTCTCTCTCTCTCTCTATATATATATATATATATATATATATATATATATATATATATATATATATATATATAACTATTATTATTATTATTAGTTATATATATATATATATATATATATATATATATATATATATATATATATATATATATATATATATATATATATATATATATATATATATATATAATTAAGCCAATCATATTAACTACTTTGAGAGATTTATTGACAAAATGAGTATTTAAATCACACAACAAATTGAAGTGGGAAACTATCTCGCAATGTCCTTGTTTGGCAATCAGCAATTATCTCTTCAATATTAGTATATATTTAATATTTTATGCTCTAATTTTTATTTGCTCTCCCTTATGTCCCGTATTTGGTTTCAACCGTACCTTTACAATTATTTTATTGACAATTATAATCAATCTTGACTATATTATCTTGCATTTGTAAACTTAGAATTGCCTATTTAAATAGGCAAATTTAACATTCAATTATCTATGCATGAACAATTCCAATATAATCTTGCCTTGATATACTTTAAAGTACTTATTTAAAAAAAAAAAAAAAACATTGGGTATTATCCCAATCGCGCATTGCGCGTAAAAAACTAGTATTTATAATATGGGGGAGATATTAGTAGGGGTGAGATATTGCGTAGATGTCTGGATGACTCATCAACATCAAATTCAATATGAATTATGTTGCGGCACCTCAAAATCTCCGCCAATTGCATTTCAAAAGGAACTCCCCTAATTCTTCCGCCAATCGCATTTTGAAGTCGTCGTGCTGCCTTCCCACTCCACGATCTACGCGCGTGGATCGGTTACTTAATCCTGGTCTCGCCTCCTCCCACGCACGTGGAGGAGGTGCGTGGAAGGTTCTATTTTACTTCCACGCACGCTCCTACGCACGTGGACCTCACCGTGGATCTTTCTGTCTCATTTCCACGCAGGGTCCCACGCGCATAGCTAGTCCCAGCACGACTCCGGTTTTGCCCTTTCCTTGTGATGCTCGTTTCATGCCCATATGCCTTCGTTTCACGCTTAAAACCTTCATAAATCATAAAAATACAAAGTAGAGTGGTGTTTTGCAGCACATTAGCAATTATAAGCATAAACGACCATAAATCGTGCACGAAGGATATCAATTGGATATACTATGCCCTCTTAAAGATCCTAAAAGATGTGTGCCTTTGGCACTTATCACAGCGCCTGGATAAAGATCGAGATTACCACCTTGGAGTAAAAGTCGTAGACGTTATTGACCTCCTTCTTCCACTTGTTCAGGAAATCTCTTAGACTCTCGCCTCTGTCCTATTTTATCACGCAGAGGTGAGAGAAAGGCTTCTGCGCTGTATGTTACCGGTGAAGTACGTTAGGAAACTTTTGGATAGTTCTCTAGAGTTTTGGATCGAACCATCTGGGATTGTATTGAACCAATCTTGGTGTAACACTCCACTTTTCTAAAATCTAATTCCGAAATACTTTAACTTAAACAAGATAAATAAGTAAGATTTAAAAAACTTAAAACCAAACAATTCAACAACTACGGGTGTCACCGCCACAGCCACCACTCACGATGACTGCACAGGCTACAAAAAGGATAACTAACTAGAGTCAAGCTCTACAAAAACATCAGTAACTTGGGGAACAAACCCCGGTGTCCACGCACCAACAAAAGGATCATTCAACAACATCTAACATCAAATCACTAAGGTAGAAACTAAACTAGTAACTACCAAACAGTCTACGCACTAAACTACCGCGTGCGCTCTCAAACGCTAGGCCCACCTGAAATGGGTTATAAAAACAAGTAGGAAAATAAACACGTTAGAAAATTAATGCTAAGTATAAAACCACTCAACCATGTAAAATACTATAGATATAGATTTAGAAAACATTTGACAAGCACACATAAACTCAAGTATGAACATACTCATTTACAACACTTAGCCAACAATGTCAATACATACTCATAAACAACTCTATATGCTTGCAACCTATACTTCATATAAACATATTCTTCTCAAATACTCAACTTAATCACAAATCTCATGCTTTAAACAGATATCTCTAAACATAGCTCAATACGCAACCCATGCTCAAACTGATAGATAAAGAGATACTTAAAACTCAACAACAAGATCATACTATCATGCCAACTCATAAGCGACAACCAGTACTGTACTTCTCATCACACTCTAAATGCAAAACATGTTAAGTCATGCAGCAAGATATAACATGATGTTATAAGTCAAACAACTAATAATAGTCAAATAAACCAAAATTGGCCTATAAGCTAACTATTTTACCAAACAGGACCTATGTTTTTCAATTAATATATATTATACATATGTAAATAAGAAGACAGCTTTTTCATATATTGAGGATAAGATCAGATAGAGGATTGTGTCATGGAAGAAAAAGTTGTTGTCACAAGCTGGTAAGGAAGTCTTGTTGAAAAGTGTGGCTCAAGCTATGCATACCTTCTCAATGAGTGTTTTCTTATTACCTATGGGGATTTGCACAACAATTGAGCAGACAATGAACCGGTATTGGTGGGGATCTAGAAATGACCGTGTCATCCATTGGAAGGCCTGTGACAGATTATGTATACCAAAGAAATATGGAGGTTTGGGGTTTAAGGAGTTACATGCTTTCTATATATATATATACATACATACATATATATATATATATATATATATATATATATATATATATACACACACATATTAGTGAGTGGTTTGGTGTTTAGGATTTGTTTTGCCTGTTTTAGATTTGATTTTCATCTATTGTTTTGTTAAAGTTATTTCCTCTCGTTTCGTTTGCGAGTTATTTCCTCTCGTGTCTTTAGCGAGTTTTTCTCTCGTTTATTTGGCGAGTTCTTTTTTCATAAGGTGAAACAATTTATCTGATAATGGAGTAAGTGTGCTTCATCTCGAGCACCGAAGAAGATCTGAACCTTAATATGCAGTTCAGATTAATTGAGACATTTTCTATGGACAGAAGAGCCGCAATAGAGTCAGACTTGGGTAGCAAGATCATTAACAATATTAAAGAAGTTTCAGGTTCTCCAAACGAATTCAGCTTCAATATTGACAAACAGTCAGCGATTCAAGTTTCGTGTAACATTGAAAATTTGTTTCAATGCCTGATTGTAAGAATGTTTTATCATTCCATCGATCTTTTTGTAAACTTTTCATCGTATGATTAATGAATTAGCTATTTTATTTCAAAAAAAAAATTAATAAGGAAGGTTTTGCGAAAAAATGGAAAAGAATATGTTATTAATAATTTAGATTAAAATTACAGCATAGATACTTTCCTATCCCTAATATAATTTTACTTATTACTAGTATTTGCCCCCGTACGATGCACAAAATAGATTTGTTGTAGTATATTAAGAATATTTGGATCGATATATAATTATTTAAATTAGAACATCAAATATTATATAGTGCAATTGAAGATACGACTTGGATCATTTATGTGTTTTGATGTTATCATTGCATGAATTTAAGCAAATAATTGCTCAAATTAATAGCTAATGAATAGATGTACGCATGCGGTGCTGTAACTTTGGATATTTTATTTATCATTGTTTAGTAATTTTTTGTAATAAATTAGGCAAATGTGCTTGTTCTATAGCAACTCAGTTATATGAATGAATTGTTATCTTAATTCATTTGTATGGAAGATTTTTTTTTTTTTTTTTTTTTTTTTTTTGTCTAGATATATAGCAATTTTGTCATTTTTTTTTTTGAATGCTACTAGCTCTATTACAATGTAGTGTCTGTTCATATACTTTCTCAACCTACTGAAACACAAAGAGCCAATAACGCCTCCACTGAGGCTCGAAATCACAATCTTCCAAATGGAAGTCCAACCCGGATACCATTAGACCACATAGTCCTGGTGCAATTTTGTCATTTAAAAAAACATAATATGAACGATTTTATTTACACATTATTGAAACCTCTTTGTACACGACATTGATAGTTTCCCTTTCATTTTTAATTAAAATGCAATGATCTAACCATTATTTTTTTTTCATATTAGTCAATTATGGATCATTTTTTAATTGCAGTCAACTATTAATATTCATTTCCTTTTATATTTTCAGTCAATTAGTAATATCGTTATTTATTTTCAGTCAATTATTTCCTTTTTATTTTCAGTCAATTAGTTAATTAAAATATCAGATGCAGTGATATTTTTACCCAATTTTCATTTCATTTTTAATTGATGATTTAGAATATTATTATTGAAATATATCCGTTTCATTTTTATTTTCATTGCATTTTTTATTTACATTTACTATTGTTTAAAATATGCATTTACTATTGATGATGTAGAATATTATTATTGAAATATTTCATTTTCAATTTTAATTTACCTTTATTTGATGATGTAGAATATTATTATTTTTTTTTTGAATGCGTAGAATATTATTATTATTGTTGAAATATTTTCATTGTATTGTTTAAAATTGTGAAAGATTTATGACAAAATTGTGATTTGATGTATTATATTTTGTAATATTATTGTGAAAAATTAAAATGTAATTATCTGAGCATTTTCTTTTATACTTTAGTCAATTATGAATTATTTTTTATTTTCAGACAATTATTAATATTTACTTCCTTTTTCAATTAACCCAATTTTTGTTCATTTTTCTGTATTTAATTTTCTGTCAATTATTAATATTCATTTCTTTTTACAATTTACCTAATTTTCATTCCATTTTAATTGATGATGTAGAATATTTTTGTGAAATATTTTTGTTCCTTTTTTTTATTTTCATTTTTTTAATTTACCTTTACTATTTACTATTGTTTGGGCAAGAAATTAAGTACATAGGATTTTGTTTTTAATTATAATGTAATTTTTTTTCTTTTTCTATTGTTTGGGCAGGAAAGTAAGAAATGGGGATTTTGTTTTTAATAATAGTATAGATTTAGAATCATTTTATATTTTCCTATTTAACTGATTATTATTAGTATTAATCAGTGAAAATTTGTTTCAATGCCTGATTGTAAGAATGTTTTATCATTCCATCCATCTTTTTGTAAACTTTTCATCGTATGATTAATGAATTACCTATTTTATTTCAAAAAAAAAGGAAGATTTTGCGAAAAAATGGAAAAGAATATGTTATTAATAATTTAGATTAAAATTACAGCATAGATACTTTCTTATCCCTAATATAATTTTACTTATTATATTACAGAATCTCCAAATAATATATTAGAATTGTTTATAATTTCATCTTTAATTTTATTATCTAAACTTATTAAAGATTAATAATAATCTGTCAATTAGGGAATAATAATACTTATTAAGAAATAATAATCAGTAAAATATTGTCATTTTCCATTTTCAGTCAATTAAGGATTTCTCCGTTTCTTTTTCTATAATAATCAGTAGTACTTATTAAGAAATAATAATAATCAGTCGATTAGGGAATAATAATACTTATTAAGGAATAATAATCATTAATATTTTCCTTTTCCATTTTCAGTCAATTAGGGATTTCCCCATTTCCTTTTATATAATAACCAGTCATACTTATTAAGGAATAATAATAATTAGTTAATTATAGAATAATAATACTTATTAAAAACAAAATTCTCTTTTTAAATTTAAACCCAAACACTTAATAATAATAAGGTTAGCAGTAATAAAGAAAAAATGAAAAAGAATCTGTAATTCGAGAAGCCATAATTTTCTAAAATTATTTCAATGCATTATTTTACTATTAATAATCTAATGAATATGATGAATATAAGGAAGATCTTGCAAGGGGGGGGGGGGGGGGGGGGGGGGAGGGTAAGAATCGGTTATAATAATTTAGATTAAAATTATAGGCCATTATTTTACTATTAATCTAATGAATATAACGAAAATTTTGCGAGATTAATATAACGAAAATTTTGCGAAAAAAAAAGAAAAGAAACGGTTATTAATAATTTAGATTAAAATTACCGTACATATACTTTCCTATCCCTTTTACAGAATCTCCAAATAATATATTAGAATTGTTTATCATTTCATCTTTAATTTTATTATCTAAATATATAAAAAAAAATTATCAGTGTATTGCACCGGTAATTAGGCAATGATTTGCTCGAATCCAAGCAAAGATAACATCATAAAACATAATCAATACAACTCAGTTCATCAATTGCACTATATAATATTCATTGTTATAATTTATATAATTGTATATTGATCCAAATATTCTTAAAATATTATTACAATTAATTTTTGATAATATATATATATATATATATATATATATATATATATATATATATATATATATATATATATATATATATATATATATATATATATATATATATATATATATATATATATATATATATATAGGGATGCACTCAGGTGCGAATGAGTGCCCAGGAAGGAATATGCGAACGAATCAGCGCGCGACACGTGTCCAGATATAATAACTTAAAAAAAATACGGTGGCATTTTCGTAAATAATTGAACATCGAAGTGCAAGTAAAATCACTTACAAGTGCACCTACTTTCACCTATAAGTGCATGTAATTTTGTCTTGTTAGCATTCACTTCCCGCAAACATTCATGCACTTGGGTGTGCTTATAACTATAGGTGCAACTACTTATAACTATAGGTTCACCTACTTTCACCTATAAGTGCATGTAATTTTGCCTTGTTAACATTCATTGATCTGAGTTCAGCGGGTAATAATACCCCTGAAAACCACTCGCAAACATTCATGCACCTAGGTGCAACTACTTATAACTATGTGTACAACTACTTAGAACTATAAGTGCAACTACTCATAACTATAGGTGCACTTAGTATTGATGCTCAGTGTAAATTTTTACTTGCACCTATAATACATTTTACATGCACTTGTAATACATTTTACTTGCACTTCAATGTTCAATTATTTACGAAAATGCCACCGCGTTTTTTAAAAAAAATCAGTGTTTCTCATCCATAGATCTGGACACGTGAGTGCGATTATATATATATATATATATATATATATATATATATATATATATATATATATATATTCTTACAATTGATAATATTTATATTTATATACTTAAGGTATATTACTGACAGAGTAATGGGACAAGCACCTGACCTAGAACACCAACGAGCATCTGACCCGAAACCAGCTCAAGAAGTCCAACGGGCAGAATCATTTACTTCTAGTCATTTACTACCGCTTATTCAAGATAGGGTATTAAGAGAAATAAAGTGTTCTGCTCCTCATTATGATGTAACTGTTACATACCGTTAGAAGACTAGTAAACGTTGGGGATTCTTTGCTAAGTAGCGACACATTCTGATTCTTTTACTAAAACACTTAGGAAATACAACTTGTTACTTATCGATTATATTCTCCGATAACATATTTACCGTCATTGGTGCTCTCGTTGAGAGCCGAGAGATCAAGTCTCAAGCAATGGCAACACCTCAGGTTATCTTCGAGACCATCTCAATAGCAACCGTGGAGGGGATCTCAGCGAACAACTCAACAATGGAGGAACCGGGTCATCCGTCCAAGTGGTGGACCTCTAGGCGACGACCCAGACTATTCAGCAAGAAGCAGTGGCGCTAGCCTAGGCAGTAGCAGGGATGCAAGGCCATGTGCCCCCGCTACAACCCCAGTAAGTTGAGGTGGAGTCCTCATGGAGAGAAAACCCAGCAGCGGGATACAACCCGTGTAACCAGAAACCCAAGACACCCAACAAGAGAGATGTGGGTCCAGAAGAGGGCGCTCAAGGAAGTGGACCGGCCAAACAACCAGCAACTTCCAAGTCTGTCTTGGAACGATTGGGGGAAAGGGCGTCTGTGCGACAAAGGTTAGGATTGCGGGTCGAGGATCTTCCACCAGAGGTCCTCGCCGATACGGGAGTAGAGCGGAGGAGCGATCACCAATAGAGAAAATGGGTGAGTCTGATGAGCCGGCCCTGCGCCGGCCCAATGCGCAAAAGACCGCTAAGGAATGGGTAGTTGAAAAAGTGCAAAGGAAGATTGAGGAACTAGAAAAGAAAGTGGAGGCGAGAGAACAATCACCAGAACCCGAAGTGAGGATGACCACTCCATTTACCCCGAGTATAATGGACGCGTCTCTACCGAGGGAATTTAGGTGACCCACCATCAGAGCATACACACGGACCTCCGACGCGCATGCCCATATGACAAGATACAAGGCGGCTATGGTAATGATCGGGGCAGGCGATGCCATCATGTGCAGAGCATTCTTGTCCACTTTGGATGGGGTGGCCCAAGTGTGACAATCCAAAAATAATTTTCCTAAATTCTATTTTACAAAATTCCAAAATATTTATTTTCACTCTTCCAAAAATATATATATATATATTTCGAAAACGCTGTATGAATTAAATATTTTAAATCGTGGTTTTAAATAAATTCAACACCAAGAGTTATCCTATTTTGAAAATCCTATGTTTCAGGTACATTTATGTATCAAGTTTTGATTCAAAAAGTCAATCTGAGTGAAACCTGTGAAACCTGAACCAAGTGTTTTAACTAGAAACTATATTATGAAAAATCTATTTTGACCCCAAGTTGTCTAAAATTATTTTGAGACATTGGTCTATGATACAAGGTGAACACCGTTGAATTCTACAAAGCCAAGCCTTTGTCTGATATGTTGATCAAGCAAAATTTACCCTTTCACCCTCAACCAATCATTTGAAATCTACCTAGGGTTTTGGACACTATTTAATCTTCACTATTCCATTGCTTTCACCTTATCCCTTTCATTTGCCTCTCCACCTCCAAGTTCTGGTCTTTGTAGAAGAAAAAGAAGAAAACATAGTAAGAGTCCTTGCTCCCATTCTCATCCATTCATTCCATCTGTTCCCTTAAGGTTTTCCCATTCTTTGCCATCAATCTCCGAGTTTCTCTCCTTAAGCTATGTATGTGTTATTTGTTTGAGGTGAATAGGTAGTGAAGGAGGTGTTAGTTGAGTTAGAGAGGAAGGGGAATCCACACAAGAAGAAGAAGAAGAAGCACAAGGTATAAACCATGAACTCCCAAACTAGTTTTTGGCTCTGTTTAATGCTAGAAATGTGAAATAGATGCTTAGAAATGCTAGATAATGGTTGTTGATGAGCTATTTGTGTGTTATTGATGACCTATGGTTGATTTATTGAGGTTTGGAAGTGTGTTTTGTTGCATCTGTGTTGTTTCAGGTAAAGAAGAAGGGTCTGGTGCACACTAATGGTGCACTAGAAGACCCAACGGATCTAGCCAACGGACCTAGGCAGGGTCCGCTGGCTAGACCTGTGAAGCCACGGACCGAGAGAACGGATCCCTGAGGGATCCGTTCCCAGGGCCGCTACTTGGCGGAGCCAAGTGGCGGGGCTTCACAAGCCCCGTCACCAAGCTCCACCAGACCAAAGTTTGTTCTGGCCGGACCCTCTGTGGCTCAGCTATGCGTTGTTCGGACCAGGACTTGTGGGCCATTGAGGCTCGGACACCCGGGATCGTTACAACGCGCTAGTAGAAGTTGATTTCGTTTGATTTGGAGTTAGGGAGCATGTTTAGCAATTGAAAGAAGTGAAAGATGAATGCTCTGCATTTTTGGTTATCTGTGAACTTATATCAGTAAATGAGATTGTATCATTTGAGTATTAATATTTGATTGAAAAGAATGTCTAGATACTTGATAGTATTTGTTGAGAAGTTTTGCTAAATTGTTGAGATTTTGGCATAAAGCTAAGCAATGTATATTTCCATTTCACAGTAAAGGGTATATTAGAATATTTAAAGGTTAAAGTGCATAAATGGCTCTAAGTAAAGCCTAAGTTCTATTTCAAAAACCTCTATCTATTTTGGAAAATCACTATCTATTTGCATTGAGAAGATTGCATGATATTTGATTTCTAAAATGTGAGAAAGAGAAGTTGTTGAGATTTATGCGCATTGCAAAGCTTGCATATGTCAGAGTTTATGGCATGAGAAAGAAGTTGCATGAGATATATCTATATGCTATCTATTGTGAGGAAAAATAGAGTTTTGGAGGCCCGTTAGGACTATGTCCTTTCGGAAGAAAAGAGAAAGAAAGAAAGTTTGAGAAAGGAAAGAAATGGTCACAGAAGACCGATAGATTTTATGAAGTAACTTGGTCGATATTCCTGAGTTGCTAGGTTGGATACTACCCGCCGAGCTTGGAATCCTGATTAGGGGGTGTGCACACTGACAAGTACGATACCTGATTCCACAGAGATTGAGATAAGAACCAAGAGAGTGGTTCTGTGGGCGAGATGAGTATTAGGTCGGCTAGATGTCGAGCCCGGATAGGTTCGTTCCTACCTCGCCCACGAGTACAGAAAGAAAGAAAGAAAGAAAGAAAGAAAACAAGAAAGAAGAGAAAAGCGAGTCAAAGTGACTCAACAGAAACCTCCACAGAAATGTTCTTTTTATATAGGAGCGAGAGTATATTTATACATATAGCATCATGTTATATCTTGCTGCATGACTTAACATGTTTTGCATTTAGAGTGTGATGAGAAGTATAGTATTGGTTTTCGCTTATGAGTTGGCATGATAGTATGATCTTGTTGTTGAGTTTTAAGTATCTCTTTATCTATCAGTTTGAGCATGAGTTTGCGTATTGAGCTATGTTTAGAGATATATGTTTAAAGCATGAGATTTGTGATTAAGTTGAGTATTTGAGAAGAACATGTTTATATGAAGTATAGGTTGCAAGCATATAGAGTTGTTTATGAGTATGTATTGACATTGTTGGCTAAGTGTTGTAAATGAGTATGTTCATACTTGAGTTTATGTGTGCTTGTCAAATGTTTTCTAAATCTATATCTATAGTATTTTACAGGGTTGAATGGTTTTATACTTAGCATTAATTTGCTAACGTGTTTATTTTCTTACTTGTTTTTATAACCCATTTCAGGTGGGCCCAGCGTTTGAGAGCGCACGCGGTAGTTTAGTGCGTAGACTGTTTGGTAGTTACTAGTTTAGTTTCTACCTTAGTGATTTGATGTTAGATGTTGCTGACTGATCCTTTTGTTGGTGCGTGGACACCGGAGTTTGTTCCCCAAGTTACTGATGTTTTTGTAGAGCTTGACTCTAGTTAGTTATTCTGATTGTAGCTTGTGCAGTCACCGTGAGTGGTGGCTGTGGCGGTGACACCCGTAGTTGTTGAATTGTTTGGTTTTAAGTTATTTAAATCTTACTTATTTATCTTGATTAAGTTAAAGTATTTCGGAATTAGATTTTAGAAAAGTGGGGTGTTACACCAAGATTGGTTCAATACAATCCCAGATGGTTCGATCCAAAACTTTGGAGAACTATCCAAAAGTTTCCTAACGTACTTCTCCGGTAACATACAACGCAGAAGCCTTTCTCTCACCTCTGCGTGATAAAGTAGGACAGAGGCGAGAGTCTAAGAGATTTCCTGAACAAGTGGAAGAAGGAGGCCAATAACGTCTACGACTTTTACTCCAATGCGGTAATCTCAATCTTTATCCAGGCGCTATGATAAGTGCCAAAGACATACATCTTTTAGGATCTTTAAGAGGGCATAGTATATCCATTTGATATCCTTTGTGCACGATTTATGGTCGTTTATGCTTATAATTGCTAATGTGCTGCAAAACACCACTCTACTTTGTATTTTTATGATTGATGAAGGTTTTAAGCGTGAAACGGAGGCATATGGGCATGAAACGAGCATCACAAAGAAATGGCAAAACCGGAGCCGTGCTGGGACCAGCCACGTGCGTGGGACCCTGCGTGGAAATGAGACAGAAAGATCCACGGTGAGGTCCACGTGCGTAGGAGTGTGCGTAGAAGTAAAATACAACCTTCCACATACCTCCTCCATGTGCGTGGGAGGAGGCGAGACCAGGATTAAGTAACCGATCCACGCGCATGGATGGTGGAGTGGGAAGGCAGCACGACGACTTCAAAATGCCATTGGCGGAAGAATTAGTGGAGTTCCTTTTGAAATTCAATTGGCGGAGATTTTGAGGTGGCGCAACATAATTCATATTGAAGTTGATGTTGATGAGTCATCCAGACATCTACGCAATATCTCCCCCCTACTAATATCTCCCCCATATTATAAATACTAGTTTTTTACGCGCATTGCGCGATTGGGATAATGTCCAATGTTTTTTTTTTTTAATAAGTACTTTAAAGTATATCAGGGCAAGATTTTATTGGAATTGTTCATGCATAGATAATTGAATGTTAAATTTGCTTATTTAAATAGGCAATTATATGTATACAAATGCAAGATAATATAGTCAAGATTGATTATAATTGTCAATAAAATAATTGTAAAGGTATGGTTGAAACCAAATACGGGACATAAAGGAGGGCAAATAAAAATTAGGGCATAAAATATTAAATATATACTAATATTGAAGAGCTAATTGCTGATTGCCAAACAAGGACGTTGCGAGATAGTTTCACACTTTAATTTGTTATGTGATTTGAATACTCTTTTTGTCAATAAATTTCCCAAGTAGTTAATATGATTGACTTAATTATATATATATATATATATATATATATATATATATATATATATATATATATATAGAGAGAGAGAGAGAGAGAGATAGAGATAACCATAAAATTACCATAGTAATTACACAGAAGGAAAAGAATGATAGTTTATTTTTTTCTCATAGTAATATACCTTAAGTATATAAATATAAATATTATCAATTGTAAGTATAAATATATATATATATATATATATATATATATATATATATATATATATATATATATATTATCAAAAAAATTTATTTGTAATAATATTTTAAAAATATTTGGATCCATATATAATTATATAAATTATAATAATGTATGTTATATAGTGCAATTGATGAAATGAGTTGTATTGATTATGTTTTGTGATATTATATTTGTTTGGATTCGAGCAAATCATTGCCTAATTACCCGTGCAATGCACAGATAAATGTTTTTATTATATATTTAGATAATAAAATATAAATATATGTTTTTATTACCAGGATTATGTGGTCTAATGATATCCGGGTTGGACTTCCATTTGGAAGATTGTAAGTTCGAGCCTCAGTGGAGGCGTTATTAGCTCTCTGTGTCTCAGTAGGTTGAGAAAGTATATGAACAGATACTACAATGTAATAGAGCTAGTAGCATGCAAAAAAAAAAAAAAAAAAAAAAAAAAAAAGATAATAAAATTAAAGATAAAATTATAAACAATTCTAATATATTATTCGGAGATTTTGTAAAGGGATAAGAAAGTATATGTGCTATAATTTTAATCCAAATTATTAAAAACCAATACTTTTCCATTTTTTTCGCAAAATCTTCTTTATATTCATTAGATTAATAGTAAAATACCCTTTTGCAAGATCTTTCTTATATTCATCATATTCATTAGATTAATAGTAAAATAACGCGTTAAAATAATTTTAGAAAATTATGGCTTCTCAAATTACGGATTCTTTTTCATTTTTTTTATTTTTTACTATTAACCATATTATTATTAAGTACTTTCAAAAAAAATATTATTATTAAGTGTTTGGGTGGAAACTTAAAAAGTGAATTTTGTTTTTAATAAGTATTATGATTCCCTAATTAACTGATTATTATTATTCCTTAATAAGTATGACTGATTATTATATAAAAAGAAATGGAGAAATTCCTAATTGACTGAAAATGGAAAAGGAAAATATTACTGATTATTATTCTTAACACTACAAGAAAAATCGCAAATCGCGACGGAAAAATTCCGTCGCGAAACAGCAAAATTCCGTCTTCCGTCGCGAAATAGCAAAATTCCGTCGCAAATCACATTTTGCGACGGAATCTGTTCCGTCGACTATCAGCTTGTCGTATTTTAGTATGCGACGGAAAAATTCCGTCGCAATAAGGCGTCGCAAATTTGCAACGGAAATTTTTCCGTCGCACTTTGGCAACGAAAATTATTCCGACGCTAATTTCGTCGCTATTTTAGAAACACATATTCCGTCGCCATACTCTTTTTTCCGTCGCTATTCCGTCGCAATTTCGTAACATTTTTTAATTATTTTTTAAATATTTATTTATAATTAATATTTTTAAATAATTTTATGAGCTTTTAAAATATTATTTAATATAAAACTACAATGGCATAGTAAAACACAATTAATTCTAAAAAATAACATAATTATAAAACATTATCAATCCATTTCAATTAATAATACATTATCAATCTACATTTAATAAATAATAATAGTTAAATTCAAATCTAAACAACAATATAGTAGTCTTAACAAACAACAATACACATTAAGATCAACGGAACCACAATATGAACTAAGTCCATAAATTCTTCTTTTCTTGTCATGTCCGCGAACCGCATCATAGTATAATTTATTATCATCTACTTCTCTCCATTTTCTGTCTGCTCCACAATTTATAAAGAGAGAATGTCCTGTAGACAAAGTAAAACCCTGAGAAGCTATTGTAAATAAGTAAATAGTTTTCTCACACAATTGGTGGGCAGTGAAACTTACATCGAGACGATTTTCCACTACTACAAATCATGAATGGGATTATGCATCACATCAATTTGCAAACTTAATGAAATGAAATGATCAACAATCTAACAAATATCAACAAGTAGTTGACTATATTCAGGGAACTTACAAGTCACTCTTTGGAACTGAATAGCTGGAGACTAAATTTCTGTCAAAAGACAAGGCAGCTTAAGTAATATATTTAATATATCAATACATGTTTGGTACATAGTGCTGTGACCAGGGGTGAGGCACAGAAACAAGTTTGAGAAAAAATAGTGAATGCTTTGCATGTTCAAGGTGACTAAAAATTCCATACCTTGTTATTGTTGGCTAATAACCTGACAAGGTTTGCTGCAACTTTAACAGTTTTTGGCTGCCCATGTATCCTGAATAAATAAAAACAATATTCATGACCAAAGATCTTTAATCAGTAGAGTACATGGACGTCCATAGAAACTAATTATAACTCAGTACCAACCAAATAAATGATAATTATTAAGAAGTAAACACTATTTGAGGAGATACAAACCACCCTCTATATGTCATATGCAAACTTAAGTGTAACACTGAAATTGCATGAGTTAACAGTATACTCACAACTGACATCATAAGTTCATAACAAGGTACACTATTTTTCGTTGGCATTCTGAACTGGTCATTAAAGAAAGGCTCCTCATTAAGTGTAATTGACAAAGGAAACAAGAAGAAAATCCACATGGATGAGAAACCGTTCATCAAGCACTTTTTGGAATGATAACACTTGTTACAGATACCAACCTAACCAAAGGCAAATTTGCTCCATGTCCTAAGTATCCCTTGGAATTGAAGTTTAACAAAACCTGCAATACCAAAAGATAAAGTCTAAACAAAAGAGCAAAGCATCACATAACTGAAATCGCACAAAACCTCAATAGAGAAGGGCTGGCAATTTAAGATAAGCATTTAAAAAATTAAACTTAAATAAATCAAAATTGTACATACAACAAAATCTTCTCCTGCCAAGCCAAACTAATATTTTACTCTCATGCCTGTTTTAGCATGCAGAAGTATTAACAGGGCACTATATGACTTCAATAAATAGAAAAATTAGGATTCTTAGTAGCAAATTCAACCGAGTATCACAATCAATAGAACTAAACCAAGTTCACTTTATATACCACATCTTTTATACAACAAAAATATCACAATAAATAAAGCATGTGTCTGATTCACACAGAAATGCAGAACAATCAGGTTGATAGTTATACATCACTGCAACAAGAAGCAATATCACACATTTCTGCTGAAGATACATTCTCTAAAAATCAAGGGCTCAGCTCGGATAACTCCAAAGATTAACTGCTAAAACATTCCAATCGAAAACAAAAATCAAAGTTCTTCAACAAAAGCTATGGAAAAGTCCATTCAAACAGCAAATCGATGGATTCCCGAAACACTAAAACTTCAAAAATAATCATAATATATTAAAACATATATATATGACAACAAAAATTCGAAACACATAACCAAAAATTCAAAATAAAGAACAACAATTCAAAATAAATAACCAAAAAATCGAAATAAATAAATAAAAATTTGAAATATTAACTTACAGACGGTGGCGTCGGCGGTGGCGTGTGGGGTCGGCGTCTTCGTCAATGGCAACTCTATCCGTCAATGGCGGCGTTCGCGGTGACTTTTATTGCAGGTCACGGCGAAGTGGCAAGCGTCGCAGTCGGAGAACATGGCTATGGAGGTTTGCTGCTGTGCTGCACTGTTGGTGCTGAGGATGGAGAGTGCTAAAGGGAGACGAGAGAACAAGATCTGAAGAGGAAAACCCTAAATGAAAGTGACGGAATTAAAATGCAAGACAAGTATTAAATTATCTTCTTTTTTTTTTTTTAAACAAACAAAAATTTTAAGAAACAATTGCAATGGAATTAATTTTGTCGTTAATTCGGTCGCAATATTTATTTTTTTAAAAAAAAAATCCTTCTTTCGCGACGGATGAAAATTCAGTCGCAATTTTCGTCGTCATTTTGCGACGGAATATCATTTCGTTGTATTTTTCGTCGCTAAATGGACGACTTAATTTACATCCATCGCAAATTCCATCGTGAATATTTTGCCGCCAAGATTTCGCGGGTTTAATTTTCATTTGCGCCAAAAATCGCGACGGAATTAATTTCCGTCGCGAATTTGCAATGGAAACTATTCCGTTGCCATAACCGTCGCTATTTCACGACGGAATAGTTTCCGTAGTGATTTTCCATCGCGATTCGCGATTTTTCTTGTAGTGTAATAAGTATTATTATTCCCTATTTGACCGATTATTATTATTATTTCTTAATAAGTATTACTGATTATTATAGAAAAGGAAACAGAGAAATCCTTAATTGACCGAAAATGGAAAATGACAATATTTTACTGATTATTATTCCTTAATAAGTATTATTATTTCCTAATTGACTAATTATTATTATTCTTTAATAAGTTTAGATAATAAATTAAAGATGAAATTATAAACAATTCTAATATATTATTTGGAGATTCTGTAATATATTAAGTAAAATTGTATTAGGGATAGAAAAGAATCTTTGCGGTAATTTTAATCTAAATTATTAATGACATATTCTTTTATATTTTTTCGTAAAATCTTCCTTATATTCATAATATTATAATTAATAGTAAAATAATGCCCTGTAATTTTAATCTAAACTATCAATAACCAATTTTTTACAACTAACCTTATTATTATTAAGTTTTTGGGCGGGAAGTTAAAAAGGAAAATTTTGTTTTTAATAAGTATTATTATTCCCTAATTGACTGATTATTATTATTCCTTAATAAGTATTATGTATTATTATAGAAAAGGAAACGGAGAAGGATCCCTAATTGATTGAAAATGAAAAAGAAAAATATTATTGATTATTAATTATTATTCATTTTCTATTGAATGATTATTGTTATTATTATTATTATTATTATTATTATTATTATTATTTCTTAATAAGTATTATTATTCCATAATTGATTTAGATTATTATTATTCTATAATAAGTATTACTGATTATTATAGAAAAGGAAACGAAAATTACTTAATAAGTATTACTGATTATTATAGAAAAGGAAACGGAAATTACTTAATAAGTATTACTTATTATTATTTATTTTCTATTGTTTGGATGGGAATATACGGTAGGAGGAATTTTATTTTTAATAATACTATGAATTCTTTCCTTCCATCCAAACTATGAGTGTTTATTCGGTTAATTTGATTAATAAATATAATCAATAAATTTTGTAAAAACATTAGGAATTTTTATATCAACCTTATACGATGTATGTGTTCAAACAATTGTTATAGGTACTGCTTTAACATTAAACAATCTGTGAATAATTGTACCGATCGTTCCCCACGACCTCATAGCCAAGACAGGGCTTCTTTGCATGCAAGTGCATCGGCCATAAGCGGAGAAAGACAGTCTGGTAAGAGTGCACTGAAAGCCAATATATATCTCCCCTCCTCGTCGATCAGGACCGCCCCCACTGTGGCTTTCCCCATGGTTGGCATAAAACCAGCGTCGAAGTAGCATTTCCGTGTTGGCTCGTGGTGATGTGGCGAGACCGGCTTGTCTTCGGCAAGGATCGGTTGCTGCTGTATGGGCGCCGTGGTAACGGCAGACTGGTGCGCCCCAGGGGCTGTCGGTCCATGCAGGTTGTGTCGACACGGATGGGCCTGACGCCATGCATGCACCACGGCATCGGCCGAAGCAACCACCTTTTGCGGCCGCAGTAGGTATGCATCCCATACCGCTCCGTTTCTGGTTCTCCAAATATAGTATAAAATTGCAACTGTGTGAATAATCTGGTCAGCGTCTAAAACATTTAATAGATCACTAAACCAAGTATAAAAAATATTTGTTGTAATCATGTGGATTGGAAGGTGAGATTGAGCCCAAATGGAACTAGCATAATCGCATGTTACTAAAGCATGCATTGTATCTTCATTCATAATCCCACACACGGCACATGTAGGTTGAATTTCCACTCTCTTTATAATCAAATTTTCTGTGGTAGGGAGAATATCGTTCAAGGCTTTCCACAAAAATGTTTTCCATTTGGGGGATTTTGAGCTTCCATAAACTCACCCATTTATCAAAAAACTTGCAGTGTTATCATAATTTCCAACAATGTGTCTGTAGCCACTTTTCACAGTATAATTACCTCCCTGATCCTCATGCCAATACCACATGTCCTCATTGTCCGGTGATATTGGTATTCTGGATATACGAGCTACATCAGTGGGGTCAAAAATATCCGCCAGAATATCCTGATCCCAGGTCTGTGTTTCCTGATCTATGAGTCCCATAACAGTTGCATCGTTCAAATAAGGGGGCTTTTCTGTGTGGATCATTGGGTCCTGCTGGTCTTGGAGCCATGGGTGCTCCCAAATAAGAGTTGTTTCCCCCTTCCCAATTCTGCGCCTGACACCACCACAAACCATATCCTGTGCAGCCATAATACTGCGTCAGCAGAAGCTGGGATTATTCCCCATACTAGCATTATAAAAGGTTCCTTTTGGGTAGTACCTTGCCTTATAAACCCTTGAGACCAAAGAGTCAGGTTTAGTTAGAAATGTCCATGCCTGTTTACCCAGCATTGCTATGTATAATATATATATATATATATATATATATATATATATATATATATATATATATATATATATATATATATATATATATATATATATATATTGAACCGTTGAAAAAAGGTAAAGAAGCTTGGATATGGAGTTGGAGATGGCGAGGGACGGTGGTGAAGGAGGAAGAAATGTCGGTGAGGTGCCGGAGGAGATGGTGACAGTGGAAGAGAGGCGGGAAGAGGTGCCAGCAACGGAGGAGAGGCCGAAGGACAGGCGATTGAGAGACGGTTGGAGTAGGGGAAGTAACGAGAGGAGGCCGGTGCCGCCTCCGCAAAATGAGCAGAGGCGGCAGCCTATCAATGGAGGATCCAAAATCTTCCTTATATTCATTAGATTAATAGTAAAATAATGTCCTGTAATTTTAATCTAAATTATTAATAACTAATTTTTTACTACTAACCTTATTATTATTAAGTTTTCGGGCGAAAAGTTAAAAAGGAAAATTTTGTTTTTAATAAGTATTATTATTCCCTAATTGACTGATTATTATTTTTCCTTAATAAGTATTACTGATTATTATAATAATTAAAAAAAAAAAAGGAAACGGAGGAGGATCCCTAATTGACTGAAAATGAAAAAGAAAAATATTACTGATTATTATTCATTTTTTATTGAATGATTATTATTATTCCTTAATAAGTATTATTATTCCATAATTGACAGATTATTATCATTTCATAATAAGTACTAATGATTATTATAGAAAAGTAAACGGAAATTACTTAATAAGTATTACTTATTATTATTTCTTTTCTATTGTTTGGGCGGGAATACACGGAAGGAGAATTTTGTTTTTTAATAATACTAGGAATAAAGGTCAAATAGGTCATCGAACTGCACACGATAATGCAATTATGCTACTGAATCTAAAAAAACTACAATTGAATCCCTAAACTAACCGAATTTATGCAATTCATCCAATTTACAAGTTTTCCCAGTTTTTAACAGGTTACCCCTACATCTATGATGCATATGTGGTATTTTTTTTAAAAAAAATAATTTATTTTTAAATTGATTTTTTTAATGCTTATAAATAAAAACAAATATAATTTGTTAATTTGTTTCCTATTATAGCAGACCCCATTAATACGCTGAGTTTTCTCCGATAGGTGGATCCACCACTGATTTTCCTCCCGGCGGGAACAATGGCAGCGAAGTCCCCAGCCCGTCTAGTCGTAGCACATCCTCCGTACCGCCACATTCACCGCCGATTTTACTCTGCTCCTCCAATTTAGACTCGGACGAGGATTCATCCAACCAAGCTCGTTTATCCATCGCCGCGCCGCCTCCTTCGAACTCCGCTTCCGCCGCCAGAGAGTGGAGTTCCAATGGTTTTTTATCGCATTGTCCGTCCTCTTGGGCAAAAGGCGCGCGATCGTCAGCCATTTGTTGTCGTGCACAGCATACGCGCTGAGAATAATGGTGTTCTCATCCGGTGAGAACGGGCAGTGCTGCACGACAGGTCTTAGCAGGTTGCACAACCGCAACCGGCACGACTTCCCCGACCGCCTTGGTATACCGGTGCTAATTAGCGACCAGTTTCGCAGCCTGTGCTACTCCACCAGCTTCACCAGTGTCGCATCTTCTCCCGACAAATTATTTTTGTTTTTATTTATTAAACATTAAAAAATTAATTTAAAAATAAATTATTTTTTTTAAAAATGCCACATATGCATCTTAGGTGGATGAGTAACTTGTTAAAATGTGGAAAAACTTATAAATTGGACAAATTGAATGAAATTGGTTAGTTTAGAGATCCAATTGTAGTTTTTTTAGGTTTAGTGGTCGAATTGCATTATCATGTGCAATTCGGTAGCCTTTTTTTTTTTTTTTTTAATTCACATGGAAGGGGAATACCCGAGAGTTTAACAGAAAAAATTCAGGATCCATATTTACAAAACGCCATGACGGAATACTAGCCAAATCATCCTCTAGAAAATTGAGAGCCTCATCCGATGGGTGAGGAAATAGCTGAATACCATTGGAGGTGTGTCTTGCAAGGGCAGCAAGATAGTCTGCTGTTTTGTTCTGCTCGCGGAAGACCGCATCAATGCGAGATACTTCAAAGCAACGTAACTCTTTCTTGCAAGCCTCTAGGATGTAAGGGGTAGCGATGGACGGAGGTCTGCAGTCATTCATGTAGTTGACGACCTCACTTGCATCGCTTTCAATTAACACCTTCCCGTAACCCAAATGCGCCACAAGCTGGATGCCCTTCAAGAGTGCCCAAGCCTCAGCCTCCAGCGGGGAACAACCTCCAATGCCATATAAAAAACCCTGCTTCCACGTACCATAGCTGTCACGAATAACTCCTCCACAGCTTGCCCTAAAGGATCTCAAGCAGACTGAGCCATCAACATTAAGTTTAACAAAACCCTCATGGGGCTTCGACCAACACAAAGTTTTCCATGCACCTTGACCATCACAACACGCCTTTCTCTTATTTATGCTGAAGGGTTTATTTGTCTCATCGAATTGTTTATGAACCCAAGAAACCTTGTAACTGAGAGGGTGGACTATGTTGTTGAACACAGCCTCGTTTCTCCACTTCCAAATCCCCCATAAAAGGGTGAATAAGGATCTAAGGTTCCAGGATTTCCGCCACCTTTCATAGTACTGACCTGCAACCAAACTGAAAATGGGGCTGAATTGTTTCTAGTAACAGACGCAGGCAGAATCAGGTTCAGAAGTTCATCAACTGCAGGCATTTCCTTAGTACATGGTCGATATCTTCCATCAGATCTCCGCACTTCCAACACTTATCACACGAGGTGAAACCCCTTCTGTTATGATTCTCCCATGGGCAACCAGCCAAAGAAAAGACTGGACACGATTGGGCACCTTCAACTTCCAGATGTTGTTCCACTTTGCTGCTTCCACCGGACTCGAAACACCAATCGCAATGTCATAAGCTAAGCTTACTGAGAATTCGCCCAATGTCTCTTTGCTCCAGCCAATAGAATCAGTTGCTTCAGGTTCAGTATATACAATGAATGCTGCTAGCTTTCTGAGTATGAGTTTAGGCAGGAGATGATTTAGTTGTTCCCAGGCACATCCCCTTCCCTCAGACCAGTCCCAGTAACTGGAGACATGTCTCCCAATGTCAGTAACAGGAACTATAGCAATCGCCTCGTCTATAAGTGGTCTATCAATCAGCCATTTATCTACCCAAAACAAAGTATCTCCCCCATTTCTCACTTGCTTCTTCACCCCCTTCTTGAATGATGGGAAATGTTTTAATGATCCCTCTCCATGCGTTAGACGAATTAGCTTTGAGGTGCCAAGTTGAAACATCATTAGGTAGGAACGCATACTTAGCTCTAAAAATCTGAATCCACAAGCAGTCATCATTCTGGAGGATTCTCCATCCGAGTTTAGCAAGGAAAGCATGATTCATTTGTTCCATTTTGCGAATACCCAGGCCCCTCGAAGCTTTACTTTTGGTAACAGTGTCCTAATTAACCAAATGACATTTCTTTTCACCAGCTTTGTTGCCTTATAAGAAGTTTCTCACAAGATTTTCAATGGCTGAATTCACACCCGCAAGTAAAAGGGTTGATTGCATTGTGTAATGTGGTATTGACGAGAGCACTGACTGCGCTAGGACTTGTCTACTTGCAAATGAGAGGGTTTTGGCCTTCCGAACCGCAAGTCTTGACTATATGCGCTCCATTAAGCCCGCAAACGAATCACTCTTAAGCCTCCCATGGATCGAGGGGATACCAAGATATTTACCCATGTCTGTTACCATTGGGATTCCGGCCACATTGATAATCTGTTGCTGCAGCTCCAAGCTAGTGTTCATTGAGAAGTAGATAGCCGATTTCTGAAAGTTTACTTTCTGACCCGAACAGAGGCAAAATTAATCAAGGCAGCCTTTCATTACATGCATCTGCTCGAATGTTGCTTCCCCGAACAGAACCAGATCATCTGCGAAAAAAAAAAAGATGAGAGATATGAGGTGCATTTCTTGCTAATTTAATACCTTTCCAACGCCCAAGCCGAACAGCTTCGTCAATTAAGTGACTAAGCCTCTCTACGCACAACACAAATAATAGAGGAGAGAGAGGGTCCCCTTGTCTAATTCTTCCTTTCGGTTTGAACCATTCCGTTTGCTTCCCGTTCCATAGCACAGCTAGCCTTGATGACGTGATACATTCTCGAATGTTCCTCCTCCATGATTGATTAAGGGCAATGTCCTGCAAAGTATCAACAATAAAGTCCCAAGAGAGCCTATCATAGGCTTTCTCGAGATCAATCTTCAGGACAAGCCAACCAGAAGCACCTTTCTTAGATTTCATAGAGTGCAAGACCTCTTGATAAACTAAGATATTATCCGTGATTGATCTCCCGGGTACAAAACTTTTTAGGTGAGATCCTACCAGCTGCATTGATAAAATCTTGAGTCTTGACACCATAGCTTTGGTAATTAACTTGTATAGTGCGTTACATAGGCCAATGAGTCTAAATTGCTTCACAATTTCCGGATTTGGTATCTTCGGAATGAGTGCAATGAAGGTGTCATTGATGCCAACCGGGAGGCAACCACTGTCGAAAAATTCCTGGGCATATTTCACTACGAAGCTTCCAACTATAGGCCATGTTTTCTGAAAAAGCTGGCTGAAAAACCATTCGGGCTCGGTGCCTTGCAAGCGGACATGTTGAAGATAGCATTCTTTATTTCATCTATGTCGAAGGGAGCGTTGATTTTATTCCAATCAGACTCAACAATAGTAGGGAACTGTCCGTGTGGAAGCCCAGTGGCATTGGCAGAGGAACCATCTGCAAAAGGATTAAGAAAATAATCTTGAACATGTGCTTTGACATGGTCCTCCGTGATCCAAACACCCTCCTCGTTCCTCAATGTGCTGAAGCTTGAGTTAACCTTTTTCGTTGCTGTTGAGGCATGGTAAAAACGTGTGTTGCAATCCCCTGATGAGATCCACTTTTCCCTTGAACGTTGAAACCAAACTAGTTCCTCTTGATAGAGTGTCTCATCCAGTTCCCTTCTCAGTTTCCTTTCCAGTTTGATGAGATATGGTCTTGGATTAAGAGCTAAGCTTTGTTGGATCCCCCCTAGCCTAGCCATCAGTCGCTTCTTCCTGTAAAATATGTTACAAAAAGTGCATCTATTCCAGTTGGCTAGAGTTGATGCCATGACCTTCATGTTGGCAGCCATGCCCACCTTGTCATTCCAGGTTTGCCGAATTAAAGACTGAAAGGAAGGATGTGTGGCCTAAGCAATGTTAAACTTAAAATTCCTGGGCATAGTCAGAACCCATGATTGGTATGTGCTCCACCATGGTGTCCGGGAAGTTAACTCTCCATTCTACATTGCTAACAGCTCGATCAAGTCGGGCGCCTTTGTACAACGGCGTGTTTAAACGCCTTATCCATGTGAACTTGCTACCAACAAAGCCTAAGTCAAGCAGACCTTCCTGAAAAATTCACTCATTAAAGTCCCTGCACCTGACTGTAGAAAAGTGGTCTGCGTTGCTTGATTCATCCTGGCAGGTAACCGCGTTAAAATCCCCAGCTACTAGCCATAGATTTTGGGAGTTGAACGTTTGGTAAGATAGATCCGCAAAGAGCCGCCTGCGAAGATATTGATTAGGACTTCCATACACGACTGTTAATAGCCATGGATCGGATTGCCCATCATTCACTTGCATAGAGATAAATTGGAGATGAGTATCTAAAATGACAACATCAATGAAATCCTTCCAGAACACCCATAAACCCCCCAAAAAGTCGACCGCTTCCACTCTAACCCACTCGTCGAAAGCAAAACGAGAGCAGATGGTGTTAGCATGGCTACCCGAAACCTTGGTTTCCAACAAACAAACTATCGCCAGATTATAAGAACTAGCAAAAAATTTAAAGATGCGACCAAACTCTCTTGACGCCGCACCCGCACCCTGACAATTCCAAATGAGGCACGACATAAACAACATAAAAGAAACAGAACAAAACGCATTCAAGAACGCGGCAGATAGGGAGCAATCGGCCCAATAGGGGCACCAGGACCTTTATCATCAACCATAACTTCATCAAACTGAAGAACAACATCCAAGTGCGAAGGACCTGGGTCTGGTAGGTGCTCTTTGAAACCAGTCAAAAAATCATTTGCATGTGAGGCAGTTGGGGTGCTATTGGCATGGTGGATGGTCATGGTTGTGATGTTCCTCCCTTGGTTAGAACCCCGAACAACTGTATGCTCAGCCTCCGCAGCTGCTCTGTTTGGTGCATGGCCCCTCCCAAGACTCCTTCTAGTGCCTCCTCTGAGCCCTCCCCGGAAGCCAAATGCGGCTGACTTTGGGAGACAAACTAAGGTAAGACACTCTGGTTTGGCTCCTCCAGAGTTTGCTCCGGCTGCGGTAATTGTTCCTAATTCTAGGAAGGACCCCTTCCGTCTATTGGAGAAGTGCACTAGCATCTTGCCCAGACTGAGTTTTGGTTTTCCCCATCATCTTCCAAACCGACAAGAGTAGCAAAAAGGGATGACGATCCCAAGCCCCTATCTGCTCAGTTTTTGGGGACATCTGTCTTCTTTGAGCAGGTGGGCGATCAACTGGGTAAATTGGAGCAGTGTTGCGAGGCCATCTCTCTTTATGAGTAACCAGCATCCACGAGCCATATTTCTCGGAAGGAACTTGTTTAACCACTGGTTGTACAATTGGCTCTTGGGTCCCTCCACCTTGTCCAGGAATATTCGCGGCTCTAGTACCATGGCCTCCACACTGTTCCTGTAGGTGACCGTAGACTCCGCATTTGAAGCAGACGAGCTGGAAACCTTCATATTCAATGGGTCTTTCCTTGAAGTTTAACACAAATTTGGACACCAGTGGCTTTGTAAGGTCAACCTCCATGCAAATGCGAGCGAACATCCCTTTCGAAGCAATGCTTGTTGTGGTGTCAATTTTCATCGGCCAGCCAATCCCTACGCCAATCCTCTTCAAGAACGGTTCATCAAAATACTCCATAGGCGGCGCTGGAAACCGAATCCATACAAGAAGCTTCTTGGTTTTGTTGTTCAGGGGGTCAAAATTGGGCACCCATTCTTGAACAACAAGATAATGGCCTAACACCAACCAAGGACCCTCAAATTTCGCATACTCGTAGTCTCTGAACGATTCAAATTTGGCCAGGAAATAATTTTGATCCAAGGCTATTAGTTCGAAAGGGGCCTATGTCTTGCACATGTGTTCCAATCTTTGAAGGAGATAAGAGTAGCTGATAATTCTCCCCAAAAGCTTAATAACCAAAGACCTTCGCCAAGGACGCCGTAGTCTTTTCTTCTCTTCTTTTGTTACCAAGATAACCGGGTACTCAGACTTTGCCGTTTCCTCATCCATCATATCGTCATCCGAATCCTCATCCTCAACCAAAGGTAGGGAAGTTTCCCTGCGCGACCGCGCTTGGTGAGGTGTGGCGTCTGGGGTTTTCCATTAGTTGGAGTCCAGAGTAGACACCCCTGCGCCGATGGGGGTTTCCTTGGCTAAACCCTCTGATGGTTGCTTCACCGATGAAAGCATCGCGTCACGGCCCCTCTTAGATTTCTTAGTGCTTCTCTCTAGTAGATCTTGGTCTTCCGGTGACCGATGGGTAGCCGCCATCGAAGGAATCTCAAGGAGCGAATCCACTGCTATCTCCATCTGAACTTCTCTTCGATGACCTATTTGACCCTTGAATCTTTCCTTCCAACCAAACACTAGGGTATGGAGGCTCAGAAAGTTCACATCAACAAACATTTTGTTGTGCAGCAATATTTGCCAAATAATCAGTTACACAATTTTGTTCTCGATACTACACGTGCTTAACTATCCCAGGTCATCCCTTGCTCATCCAACTTTTACACTATATTCTTTTCCGCAGTTCGGCAGCTGGCCCCACTAACTACATTTATAATTCTTCCCTCACCTCCTTCATAACTTCCTTAGAATCACTTCTGAATCCCTTATTTTAAGCACATTCCATTCGCTTCCCTTCATTATCGCCAAACTTTCAACTTCCACCGTACCACATGCTTTTGGTGGTGCTTGCACAAGAATCCTCAATACCAATTTCCGCAACTATCATTAAGTATAAGCTAATTTGAGTGTAAATTAATGATCAAACTTGAATTTTAAGGGTAATTAAACAATATAATTAAATTAAATATAGATTAAATTACTTTCTGAATTATATTTATATTAGTCTGCAATTTATCATATATTATAGAGACTATATGAGTGTTTATTCCTTTAATTTGATTAATAAATCTAATCAATCAATCAATTTTGTAAAAACATTAGGAATTTTCATCTCAACCTAACCTTATATGATGTATGTGCTCAAACAGGGATCGAGTCTCACCAGCGGCAGTGTATTTTGAATGTTGTTTTGAACTGGGCCTATAATTAATCAATCAGCTAACAGCTAAAAACCATTTACCAAACATGGTCATAATTTGAATGTTGTTTTGAACTGGGTGCCAAATTAAACCTTAGTTCATGGTATATTTTGCAGTTTTCAAATGTGCGTTCAATTAACTGATGAGACTAATGAATGAGATCAGAGAAATCAAGAGATAGAATCTCAATTCATCTACATTAGCCCAAATACTTGTTTGGAATTCAAACTTATTATTCCACTTAATAAATACAACAATTCTACAGTTAAGTTTGTCGATCCATCCTTATTCATAAAAATGATACATTATTATTACTCCGGAGTATATTATGGAGCTAGGAGCGGCGAAGAATTATTGTAAAGAAATTTGATACTTTGGCTTTTGATCGGGGGAGAAAAGGCCGAAATGCTTCTCAGTTTCATCCCCAATTTTCAGGTTTTCATCGAACATGGCGAACAGGTAAACCTCCATTGATTTTCCAGGCTTCAATGGCGTTCCAGCCCCACTCTTCACATGGCTAATCATGTTCCTGTAATAAACCTCAGCATTTTTAGCGGTCGCGGCATCACCGCCGCCGGAAGAAGGCCAGCCGGTCTCGGAAACAACAACGTCGATGTTAGGCGCCTCTACCTTAGCGGCGGCAGCGTAAAACCCGTCGAGCATTGCGTCGAACAGGTTGGTGTATCCGGCGTCGTTGGGGGCGGAGTTCTCGAACAGCGCGGACGCGAGGGGAACGTTATCCGGGTCGCCGATGTGGGCGAAATACGGGTAAATATTGGCCAGTAGAGGGCATTTCTTCTCCGCCAGGAACTGCACTATCGGGACGGCGAACTCCCTGGCGTCGTCGCGGAACACGCTCTCCGCCGGCGGGTAGGTGTTAGCCAGAATCGCGGAGAACGTCGCCGTGGAGACCTTGATCTCTTCCTGCAACCCGGAAGCCGCCAAGGAATTGTACACATTCTGCATCACCGGGAGAACGAAAGCGGCGAACTCACCGGAGGGGGTGTTAGGCAAAACCTCGTTCCCTACAGCTAGGTACTTGAATTTCACATCCGGATAGTAGTTCTTGACGAAGGTTTGGACCCATTGGTCGGCGGCGGCGGGATCGGTGAGCGATTGCAGGGTGGGATTAGGGATGCAGAGAATGACTTGGATTTGGGATCCCCGGAGAGCATCGAGAACCGGCGGGACGGGGTCGAAAACTCGCATGCTGCTGATCCCATTTTGCTTGTACAGGTTAATCACTTGTGGTTCCGATGGCAAATCATTTCCATTCCTCCCATAACAAACACCAACCGATTCTGCCACTGCATATATAGTAGATATATAAACATCAAAATCCAAATCAATTACTCCTAATTAATTAATGATTACAGCAAACTCTAGCAATAATACGTACATTTTTCTCCGGACTCCACCAAATAGTATATGATAAATCAGGATGATTCAACCTCATTAAGTAGTAGGATGTGACAGAATTAATTTCTAATGTCCATAAGAAGCCTACTAGAATACATATAACCCTCACACTACAATTATTCATGCTCGATCATGTTTTTGCCCACAAACTGAGCTAGCCGCTTGAATAATTTACTAATCAAGCTTCTACAAGTTTCCAAAAATCTTTTTTTTTTTAATAATATAACGAAAAAGAATTTTTTTTTTTTTTAATAATACGTACATTTTTCGGGGACTCCACAAAATAGTATATGATAAATCAGAATGATTTAATGACTCATTAAGTAAAATGATGTGACAGAATTACTTTCTAATTAATGTCCATAAGAAGCCTACTAGTGAGTACGTATAACTCTCACACTACAATTATTCATGCTCGATCATGTTTTTGCCCACAAACTGAGCTAGCTGCTTGAATAATTTACTAATCAAGCTTCTACAAGTTTCCAAAAATCTTTTTTTTTTTTTAATAATATAACGAAAAAGAAATTTTTTTTTTAATAATACGTACATTTTTCGGGGACTCCACAAAATAGTATATGATAAATCAGAATGATTTAATGACTCATTAAGTAAAAGGATGTGACAGAATTACTTTCTAATTAATGTCCATAAGAAGCCTACTAGTGAGTACGTATAACTCTCACACTACAATTATTCATGCTCGATCATGTTCTTGCCCACAAACTGAGCTAGCTGCTTGAATAATTTACCAATCAAGCTTCTACAAGTTACCCAAAAATCTCTCTTTTTTTAAAAAAGAAAAAACCTACTAAAATTTACATATTTGTTTATCTAAACAATACTGGTACGTTTATTAATTAGAATTTTTTTATTGGGAAGAAAAAGACAAATGAGCATTAATAAACTTATTTTCTGAAATAGAAAATTAAATAATTAAAATAAAGGAATTGAAGTCTAATATATACTATTACAAATGCAAACAACCTGTTGTTTGAAGGGTGACAAAGAGGAGAATAGCTGCAAAGAAGCAATGGGTTGCCATGACTCAATCAAGTTGCATTGGTGCTTGGAAGAACCAATTTGATGCTGCTTTTATAGGCGGTATGAAACCTAATATGTTCATAAAATTTCACTATCCATTAAATTAAGTATTTTATCCAAACTTATAAAAATAGTATGATTGCACTTATCCTAATACTAGTTTTTACGCGCATTGCACGATTGAGATAATGCCCAATATTATTTTTTTAAAATAAATACTTTAAAGTATATCAAGGCAAGATTATATTGGAATTGTTCATGCATAGATAATTGAATGTCAAGGCAAGATTATATTGGAATTGTTCATGCATAGATCATATAGTCAAGATTGATTATAATTGTCAATAAAATAATTGTATAGGTATAGTTGAAGCCAAATACGGGACATAAGGGAGAGCAAATAAAAATTAGGGCATAAAATATTAAATATATACTAATATTGAAGAGCTAACTGCTGATTGCCAAACAATGACATTGCGAGATAGTTTCTCACTTCAATTTGTTGTGTGATTTGAATACTCTTTTTGTCAATAAATCCCCCAAGTAGTTAATATGATTGGCTTAATTATTATTATTTATAAAAAAACAATTATTATTATTATTATTATTATTATTATTATTATTATTATTATTATTATTATTATTATTATTATTATTATTATTATTATTATTATTCACTCGCGCGATGCACGAAAAAAAATTATGTTATTATAAATATAAATAAAAAATAGAAAACTAAAATATTTTAAATTATTTAATATAATAATATTTTTAAGCTTCCATTGGTCAAGTATTTATTATTTTTATAGAATACAAAATTACAATTAAAATTATAATTTTGTATGATTATTATAATCTCTAATTATGTGCATATTCAAATAAACTTATAGAGAGAATTTACATAATTACATTGATTTATTCTTAATTGTATTTCATTTATATTATAATTTTCACAATACGAATAATAACTAAGATAATTACATTTGAAAAGCAAATTTTAAATTTTGTATGTGTAAATTTAAACTCTAATTGAACATATTTTTATATGATTATATAATATATAGCTATTTTATATTTTAAAAGTATATTTTTTATATGATTATATAATATATAACTATTTTATTTTTTAAATGTTGTGCATATATATATATATATATATATATATATATATATATATATATATATATATATATATATATATATATATATATATATATATATATATAAAGGATGTTGTGGCATTAATTGTAACATTAATTATTTCTCAAACCATATAGCTTTATTATATAAAGGATTTTTACGCGCATTGCACGGTTGAAATAATGCCCAATATTAATTTTTTTAAATAAGTATTTTAAAGTATATCAAGGCAAGATTATATTGGAATTGTTCATGCATAGATAATTGAATGTTAAATTTACCTATTTAAATAGGCAATTCTAAGTTTACAAATGCAAGATAATATAGTCAAGATTGATTATAATTGTCAATAAAATAATTGTATAGGTATAGTTGAAGCCAAATACGGGACATAAGGGAGAGCAAATAAAAATTAGGGCATAAAATATTAAATATATACTAATATTGAAGAGCTAACTGCTGATTGCCAAACAATGACATTGCGATATAGTTTCCCACTTCAATTTGTTGTGTGATTTGAATACTCTTTTTGTCAATAAATCCCCCAAGTAGTTAATATGATTGGCTTAATTATTATTATTTATAAAAAAAAATTATTATTATTATTATTATTATTATTATTATTATTATTATTATTATTATTATTATTATTATTATTATTCACCCGCGCGATGCACGGAAAAAAATTATGTTATTATAAATATAAATAAAAAATAAAAAACTAAAATATTTTAAATTATTTAATATAATAATATTTTTAAGCTTCCATTGGTCAAGTATTTATTATTTTTATAGAATACAAAATTACAATTAAAATTATAATTTTGTATGGTTATTATAATCTCTAATTATGTGCATATTCAAATAAACTTATAGAGAGAATTTACATAATTACATTGATTTATTCTTAATTGTATTTCATTTATATTATAATTTTCACAATACGAATAATAACTAAGATAATTAATTTGAAAAGCAAATTTTAAATTTTGTATGTGTAAATTTAAACTCTAATTGAACACATTTTTATATGATTATATAATATATAGCTATTTTATTGTTTAAAAGTATATTTTTTATATGATTATATAATATATAACTATTTTATTTTTTAAATGTTGTGCTTTTATATATATATATATATATATATATATATATATATATATATATATATATATAATGAAGGATGTTGTGGCATTAATTGTAACATTAATTATTTCTCAAACCATATAGCTTTATTATATAAAGGATAAAGGATTATTATTATTATTATTATTATTATTATTATTATTATTATATAACGTTAGGTCATTTTATATGTTAATCTAAACATCTAATTTTTTCAAATATATTTTTACTAACCGTTGATATAATTCGCTGGTCAAATTCGCTAATATAATCCGATAAGGCTAACTGCTAATTGTCAAACAAGGACATTGCGAGGTAGTTCTCACTTCAATTTGTTGTGTGATTTGAATACTTTGTCAACAAATCTCTCAAGTAGTTAATATGATTGGCTTTATTAATTACATTTTTTTTTTAATTTTTTCATGGTATGAATAAAATACTTGGTAAATAAATATATAGCATTATTTTGTATTATAACTTTGATATTTAATTAAAAAATAGTGCACAAAAAAAAAGATAATAGACAATGTAGTGAATATAATCCATTGATGAATTTGAATGTAAAGAATTTTTACATTAGAGAAATATAAAGACAATATAATTAATAAAATTATTTCTCTTAATTAATTTATTGATAATGAATATTTTTTTTAAAAAAAAGACATTGTAGGGACAATGTAGCGAATATAATCAATTTATGAATTTGAATGTAAAGAATTTTTTTATTGGAGAAAAATAAATACAATATAACTAATGAAATTATTTCTGATCTCTTATTTAATTTATTGATAATGAATAATTTTTTTTGAATAAAGACATTGTAGACACATAATTCTAAATTTTTTTTTTTTTGAATGCTACTCGCTCTATTACAATGTAGTATCTGTTCATATACTTTCTCAACCTACTGAAACACAAAGAGCTAATAACGCCTCCACAGAGGCTCGAACTCACAATCTTCCAAATGGAAGTCCAACCCGGGTACCATTGGACCACATAGTCCTGGTACATAATTCTAAATTAAAGAAATGCATATCAATTTTTTTTTTTTTGTAGCTACTAAATTATTATTTTTAATATTAATTTAATAAGAGTAAAATAGAGTACTAATTATGTCAACTTTGATTGGGATGAGGTTCGAACCTAAGATCTTTCTTATTGAAATCAATGAGTAAGTTAACGGTGAACTAACATAAATTAATAGAAAAGATAATATTTAAAGGAAAAGTTAACAGATAATCATATTCATTAAGGATAAATTAGGAAATCTTAAGAAAAAATTAAAATCTGATCAATTTTAGCCATTCATTTGATTAAAAAATTTGACCGCCATTTTTTCTACCCATTATAGGCCTAACTCTCTTGAGCTCTTATATTAGTGTGTGTGTGTGTATATATATATATATATATATATATATATATATATATATATATATATATATATATATATATATATATAGAATTAGATTCTGGTGCGGTTAGGGTGCTCAGGTGCGGTTGTGCGATTTAATCTGAGCCATTCATCTCGCTTAAATCAACGTCCAAGATTACCAAAATTTTTTTTAAAAAAAATACGTGGTGGCAATTTTTTATTTTTGCATTTAGGTCAAAATTAATGTGAGCGGTTCTGTGATTAATGTGCGTGAGTTTTGTATATAAGATGCATGAGTCTTGTGCATAAGGTGCGTGAGTTTTGTGTTTAATGTGCGTGGGGTTGTGTTTAATGTGAGTAGTTGATAAAACTTAAAGTGTGGGCTTTTGTGTTTAAGGTGCGTGAGATTTGTTCTTAATGTGAGTGGAGTTTGTGCTTAATTTGCGTAGGGTTTGTGCTTAATGTGTGTGAGGTTAGTGATTAATGTCAGTAATTGTTGAAACTTAAAGTCTGTGAGTTAATACTTAAAGTGCGTGAGTTTTGTGCTTAATGTGCGTGAGATTTTGCTTAATGTGTGTGGGTTTTGTACTTAATGTGCGTGAGTTTGTGTTTAATGTCAGTAGTTGTTGAAACTTAAGGTCTGTGAGTTAATACTTAAAGTGCGTGGGTTTTGCGCTTAATGTGCGTGAGATTGTGCTTAATGTGTGTGGGTTTTGTACCTAATGTGCGTGAGTTTGTGCTTAAGATCTAACACTTAAGGTGCGTGGCTTTCTTCCAAACACGCGTTTTTTTTTTTTTTAATTTTCATTGATTTGAACCGTTGATCTAGATTTGATCAACGGTTCAGATCTAACCGCACGGGAAGCTATACCCGCACATGAACCCTTCCCTATATATATATATATATATATATATATATATATACTAATATGAGCCTAAGAGAGTTAGACCTATAATGGTTAGAAAAAATAGCGGTTAAATTTTGTAAGCAAGTTCTAGCAAATAAGCATTTTTCATCTTTTAGATTTCCACACTTTATAAATCTACCACACATCGTTTGACAACCCACATATGACAAAGTTTTTAATAATCATGGGTTTTGACACAAGAATCATAGGCAAATTATTTCTAAACAAATGGACGACATATCCTACATTCATGCGTACTTGAATTTAGAACTACGCAAAACGGATGTCCAAAAATCAAATAAAAATCCTGTAAGCACCCATTTATCATCCTATTGCATACTTCAATAAACAATTTTATCATTCAATACAAATTCAAGCAAACCCAAATTGCATAGCATATATACTAGCGTAGAAAAGCTTTTCATAAAGGTTTCAAGCAATGCAAATGGCAAAAGATACAAACTTTATCAATCCAAGTGTTTATCAAAGAATAGTAAGAGTGTTCTAGCACTTATAGATGCAAGCATATCTTAAAGATGCAATCTTTCATACCATACTTTGAAATAAGGAAACTAAAGGAGAAATGATAACAAGAAGGAAAGAAGATGTTACCTTTACGGTCTTGCTAGAGTTTCCTTGAAGTATTGCTCACAAAATAGAGGAAAAATATGAGTAGAAGATTTTATTTTTGCAAGAAAGGATTCTGGTTTTTAAGAGAATAGGGGGCAAATCACAAGATGATAGAGTGAAGACATTAGCCAAGGGAAGAATCGAACCTTACACTAGGGTTTTGACATTTTCGCACTCCCATTCACGCCACTATCATGGCGTAACAGTGGGCCTGAATGGCCTATTGACGCTCCGCCTCTAGGCCCTATTCACGACGTGGTCACGGCGTGACCAGGCGCGTGAATGGGGTATTAACAGGGCCGGATTTGGGGCTGTGCAAGCTGGGCTACCGCACAGGGCCCCCAGTTTTAGAGGGCCCCCAAATTTTAGAGGCCCAGTATAGTAGTATACCTAATATACCTCACAAATTAAAAAAAAAATTCTGAGGAATAACTGATCAGTTTTCTCCGTTAATTAAACAAAATTTTTTTTTTTTTTTACAATTAAACCGATCAGTTTTCTCCAACGTTAATTAAAATTTATGAAAGAATTAATTGAGTAATCAATAATGTTGTTTCCCGATGTTTCTTTGTCTTCTTTGCCGATTCATGATTGGCAGGGCCGTAGAGGATTGAGAGGAATAAGTTCAGAGATTCAGAGTTCAATTCATCTTAGTCTTCTACTCTTCTAGTCTTCTTCGACGTCCACACTTCTGCGTTTCCGGCAAAGGCTGCACACTCCACGAATTTCATCTTAGTCTTCTACTCTTCTTATTCTTCTAGTCTTCTTCGACGATTCTGCACGGATTCACGGAAATACGAAATCGGGAAGACTGGAAGCGGTGAAGTCTTCAATCTTAAACCTGGGCGTTTCCTCCTTATTTGCATCTTTGTTTTTAAATCATATATATCATTATTAGTTAATAGTTATCACGCCGGCAAGGCAATACGAACTCTGGACTCTGGACTTATTGGATTCTGCGCTTTTCTGGACTCTGGACTCTGGAGTTCTGGCTTCTTGCCTTCTTCCTTATGCGGTTCTGCCCCTTCTGGTCACTGACTCACTGGTAAGCAACTCAGCAATCATAATAAATTTATTCTGCGTTTTGTTTTAATCAATTTTTTTTTTGAAAAATTGTTTTAATCATTTTTTTTTTTGAAAAATTGTTTTAATCAAATTTATTATGCATTTTGGCACTTTTTGCAAGTCTTGTTGTAGATATTATAGATTCTGTGGCGGTGTACTCGGTGTTGGCTTGTTACCGGGAGACGGGGAGAGGCGGGAGTGCTGCTGTGCTGGTCGGCGTGACGGCAGTAAGGCAGTAACCGACCAAGACAATAAACAAAAAATAAGGACTTTTCAATCAGGTTGTTTCAATCCTTTTTAACTTTAAATTTTTAATTTTTAATTTTATATGTTATATGTGTAATGTGATTGCTCCTTGCCTCTTTGTTAGAATATTGTTGTTTGATAACTTTGATTTCAATTGCTGAATCTGTGAATTGCATATTATGGCTCCCGGCATTAGGAAATATGAATCTGGTTATGAAAAACGTAAGAAACAAAAAAAAAATGAAGAGTTACAACAATTACAAAGAGGAGCATTAGATAAGTTTATAATTAAAACACCACAAATTTTTTCTGAAAATCCAAATGTTGGTGTTGATGTTGATAATGAAAACAATGTGGATAATCATGATACTAATGTTGAAAATGGTAACAATGTGCATATTAATATTGAAAATATTGATCAAGTAGAGAATGAAAAAATGAATAATTCACCCAACAATGATGATGATGCAGATGCTTTATATGAAACTAACAATTGTGATATTTTTGATCCAAGAAATTGGGATGGACTTGATTCGAAAATGATTGATTTATTAGTAATCAATGGTCCTAAGAGAGATAATTCTATTGTAAAAGGTCCTAAAGATAAGTTTTCTAGGCAATTTAATGCAAATTTGTATACTAGGGTTTTATCAAATGGCGAAAAATGTGATAGAGAATGGTTAGTTTACTCAAAAGAGCTTGATAGAGTTTTTTGTTTTTGTTGCAAAATCTTTAAAAATGGTATTGGTAGAGGTCAATTAACAAATGAAGGTTTCAATGATTGGGCTCATATTGGTGAAAGACTTAGAGAACATGAGACATGTATGGAGCATATTAAAAATATGACGACTTGGTATGATTTGCGTCAAAGGTTTAAGAAAAATCAAACCATTGACAAAGTTGCTCAAGGATTAATTAAAAAGGAGAAAGATCATTGGAAAAGAGTTTTGTTAAGAATTATTTCTTTTGTTAAGTTTCTTGGCAAACGTAATTTAGCCTTTCGGGGTACTAATGAAAAATTGTATCAAAATGGCAATGGAAATTTTTTAGGCTTAGTTGAGATGGTGGCCGAATTTGACCCTATTATCCAAGAACATGTTAGGCGTATTAAAAATGAAGAAATTTACTTTCATTATCTTGGTCATAGCATTCAAAATGAATTAATATCTTTGCTTGCTTCCTCGATGAAATCTGAAATATTAAAAAAAATAAAGCAAGCAAAATACTTTTCTGTAATACTTGATTGTACTCCTGATATTAGCCACAATGAACAAATGTCATTAATAATAAGATATGTTGATGTCTCTACACATCAAGTTAATATTGAGGAGTCTTTTTTAGGATTTTTGAATGTGAATGATTCAACTGGACTAGGTCTTTTTAGTACTTTGCAAAATGAATTGCATCTTCTTAATCTTAATATTTTTGATATACGTGGACAAGGTTATGATAATGGGTCAAATATGAAGGGTAAACATCAAGGTGTGCAAAAAAGACTTTTAGATGAAAATCCTAGAGCTTTTTATACTCCATGTGGTTGTCATAGTCTTAATTTAGTTTTATGTGATATGGCAAATGCTTGTAGTAAAGCAAAAGATTTTTTTGGAGTCATACAACGTATATATACAATTTTTGCAAAATCTACCAAGAGATGGGGTATTTTGAAAGATAATGTACATGGTTTAACTCTTAAGTCATTATCTTCCACTCGTTGGGAGAGTCGTGTTGAGAGTGTTCAAGCCATAAGATTTCAAATGGTAGAAATACGAGAGGCTTTACTCCAAGTTGCAGATGTTGATAGTGATTCCTTAGTAAGAAGTGAAGCTAAATCTCTAGCAACAAATGAACTTGGTGATTTTGAATTTTTGGTGGCTATAGTAATATGGTTTCATATATTGTATCGTATTAATTTTGTTAGCAAGTACTTGCAATCCAAAGACATGCTTATTGATGTTGCTTTCGAAAAAATTGAGGAATTGATTTCTTTTTTTGAGAAATATAGAGAAAGTGGTTTTAATGATGCCTTGGATTCTGCTAAGGAAATTGCTATTAAAATGGATATAGACCCCGTTTTTCCTAAGAGACGTGAAATCCGTAGAAAAAAACAATTCGATGAAAATTCAAATGCATCATTAGAAGTTTCATTATCTGCAGAAGATTCATTTAGAGTTAATTATTATTTTTTCATTGTTGATCAAGCTGTTGTTTCTCTTAAAAGTAGGTTTGAGCAATTTCAAGAGTATGAGAAAATATTTGGTTTCTTGTTTAATTCTGACAGGTTAAGTTCTTTAGATGATATGAGTTTGAAGTCTTCCTGTAGTCGTCTTGAAAATTCTCTTAAGCATAATGGACATTCGGATATTAATGGAGATGAGTTGTATGTGGAGTTAAAACTAAGAAGAGAGTTGTATGTTAATGAAAAACTAGGACCCATTGAAATTTTGAAAGATTTGGAATTGTTTGATTGTTATCCTAATGCAGTTATTGCATACAGAATTTTATTAACTATTCCTGTTACTGTTGCATCTGCAGAAAGAAGTTTTTCCAAGTTGAAATTGTTGAAGTCCTACTTACGCTCTACAATGTCACAAGAACGGCTTAACGGATTAGCAATGATATCTATTGAAAATGATCTTTTGGATAAAGTAGATTATGAAGAGTTGATTGATGAATTTGCATCAAAGAATGCTAGAAGAACATCTGTTTTTAAATAAAAGATCTCTAATTTGCATTATGTTAGAATTTTATTTATAATAAATAAAGTTGTTTGAATTTTTCTTCTTTATATTGAAAATCATATATAAATAAAAATCATATATTTAACGATATTGATTTTAAATATTGCGCTTATACTTTTGATAGAGACCGTAGGGCCTCATTTATTTAGGAGCACAGGGCCACAAAAAACTAAAAAACGGCACTGGGTATTAAATCCCCTTTCGCGCCTTGTTTTACGCGTGGCCACGGGTTTTCTTCAGTTCGACCTTCGTGTCCAAATTTTGTCTCGAATTCTTCTCGGAATAGGCTTGCGATCCCTGTATTGTTAGTTCTAAAAAACAAACAACTTTATTAAAAAATTAAATGCTCAAAATTAAAATACGCAATGTAAATAAAACCTTGGGTTGCCTCCCAAGCAGCGCTTCTTTTAACGTCTCAACTTGACGTACCCTATCTTTCAACCTGGGTTGGTTGCCTGCACACCACTTTCTTTTTTTCTCCAGACTAGTTTACTTAATTTACCTGCACAACCGGTACCGGTTTATGGAGGACTTTGAGAGATATCCTCCCCACGACCAAGAACTTGCTTATAAAGAGAGTGGAAGTTGATCCTTTATGTGCCATGTGTGGCATCACATGTGAAGACACTATGCACTCATTAGTGGTGTGTGATTATGCAAAGGCCATTTGGAGAGAATCCCACCTTCCAATCCCTACTAATGTCACAAATGTTTTTTATACTTGGTTTAAAGAAGTGTTGAGTATTCTAGACCTTAATCAGTTATTCCTCACCACTGCTATTCTATATTATATTTGGAAGGCTAGGAATGGTGCTATTTGGGATGCAAGGCTAGGAATGGTGCTATTTGGGATGCATGCCTACCTGACCGCTGGTTCAGCACCCACTGATGCGCCGTTGCATGCCGAGGATGCTGTTGTGCCGCAGCTGGTTGTCTCCGGAAGTGCGGCACAACGGCGATCGTGCCGCTTCGACGCTAGACTCCACTTGCCATCCAACAAAGCTTCAGTGAGTGCGATATTATTTTATGCTAATGGAGATTATGTTGCGGCCTTTAGTTATTACAATTGAAGCATATGCTCCATCTCAACTAAAAGTTTAAGCTCATAGTTAGATTACACAGCATGTGCTCCATCTCAACTAAAAGCCTAAGCTCATAGTTGGATTGCACATTAATGGCTATATGCTCAACAATTACCACCATGTTTTTCACCACTTATGGTCGAGGCTTTTGCATGCAAGGAGGTGCTTTCTTGGTTAAGGGGCCGTGGGGAATCTTCGATCGAGTTGCTAACGGATTGCTCGAGTCTACAACATTGCTTATCCTCACCTGTGGGGTCAGTTCGATCCTACGTCGGCTTTGCCATAGACAATGCATCTATTATTTCGTTATTTGATTATTGTGAAGTCAGTTATATTCTTAGATTGTCTAATTTGATAACTCATACTTTAGCTGCTTTGGCTTTTACTCAGTCTTCTACTATGTATTGGGAGTCTAATAATCCTCCTGACGCTATTACAACTTTTCTCTAATATATGCCTTAACCAGCTCTTTTCAAAAAAAAAAAAGTTATTTTTCGCGCGTTAGATGGTTGGCGCGTTAGCCGTCAACGCTCCTAAGGATTCCTAACAATCATGTTCATTGTCTACAGGATACAACTTTATACTTAACTCCACATGATAGATGTTCATTGTCCAATGTCCTCAGATATACATTTAAACCATCAGAATGCATGGGCAGGTGTATGGACAGGGAACACATCATACAAGTATCACAAAAAGAAAACACGCACAAAGGTTTTTAATTTCTTAAAGAGTTAATTACGGAAATTGTTTCTTGACCATAGCGCTATAGCGAAATTACTGATTTCGTTTTTGATTATTATTTTTTGACCAATTAAGTCCCTCAACTTTAAAAATCTTAACTAATTTGATCTTTCGATTGTTTTGCCGTTAGACATCCATTAACTCGGGACCAAATTGGTAATTTTGTTATAGTCAATGGACTATTTCGATCATTACATGCACCATTTTCTCCGAAAAATTAATTACTAAAATGGTCATTTGACTATAGTGAAATTACCAATTTGGTCCAGAGTTAACGGATGTCTAACGGCAAAACAAACGGATGACCAAATTGTTTAAGATTTTTAAAGTAATAGGACATAATTGGTCCAAAAAAATATAGTCAAAGACTAAATTGATAATTTAACCATAGTCAAGAGACCATTTCAGTAATTAACTTTTTTTTTAAATTCTCAAAAGTATTTTTAAAAAATAAACTTTTTTTTTATTTCTTATATTCACTTGAGAGGTTGTAATAATAATTTTAAAAACTTTAGCGTTTAAAAGAAAAAGAAATGAACCTAAACACGATCAAATGCTGACATTAGAAAAAAGATAGGTGTATGAATGTCTGCTTGTAAATTTGGCGAAAAAGAAACACTACAAATATGTTTTATAGATTTTTTTATGATGTTAAGTATTTAAGAAAATAAATACTCTCATATCGAAGTGTGATTTTTTATTTTTAGAATAATTTATAAAGGCAACAATAAGACTCAAATAAATCGTCAAGTCTAGCCATCAAATGTACAATTGATAGAGTTAATCAATCCACAGACCTACAACAGAAGTGTTCAAATAACATACTTCTTCCATCCTATTTTATGTATATGATTCAATTAAAGAGATTTGACTGAAATTATTTTTAATTCAACTTTCATAATATTAAGTTTAGTATTAATATACAAAATTTATATATTTAAAAACTATATTAAAAGCACTATTAAACACAAAAAAAAAAAAATCAAATTTAAAAATAAATACAAAATACTAAAATAAAAATAAAAAAATAGCACAAGATACTTATGCCATTATACATTATTTTATACGTAATCATCAAAGGGGCACTTGGTTCACAAAATGTTAGATTACCTTAAAGAATGTTAGACGGCTGAAATGTTTGATTACTATGAATGTTATATTTTTGTGTTTGGTTAAAACTTAAAACTGATGTATGCAATATAAACATGTTTCGTTAAAGAGTTATTTTTATGTTATAATGGTTATTTTACTTTAAAATTCTTAACTTATTTTTATGAATTTCAGAAATTTCAAAATTAAAATAAATAAATAGGGAAAATGTGAAATATAGAAGTAAATGGTTCAATTTTTATTTTTTATTTTTTTAATACTATTGACTCTATTACAAAAATAATTAACTAATGGGTTAACCTGGAAAAAAAATTAATAAAAAGGTAAGAGCTTGAACTTGAGAAATATTGATTTCTATGTTTGGTTCATATTATGTAACTTAACCTACACATAATGATGTCGTTTAAATCATTTCTTTGTTTTTCCTTTTTCAAATTTTCATTTTTCATTCTCCATTTCTCCAATTTTTCATTTCTCCAATTTTTTAATTTCATTTGCAAATTCAATAATTTAATAAAAAAAATCAATAAATTAATACTAAATGTATAAAACTAACGAAAGTTAATAAAAGTATATAGGGAAAAGGGTCAAATAAGCCCTCGAACTTTAGCTTAAAAGTCAATTAGGCGCCTAAACTTTTTAAAGGTGCAATTACACCCATCAACAATTCATTTAGGTGCAATGAAGCCCAAAAATAAGTTAATGACTTGCTATCACAGGTCATTAGGGTTCAGGCCACCTTCCGGCGAATTTTTCTGCAACAAAATTGTAACTATTTCAATCATTACATAGTTTGGTAACATAATAAGAACATCATCGACTACAATCCCCCCATATAGCATTTGCTATGTCTTCTCGGGCCTCATGCATAACATGTTGTTGATGCATATTTAACTTTATAGGTTCATTTTCACCACTACTTCCACTACTACTAGGCATTTCCATGCCTTTCCTCTCATAGTTAGTCGGTAAATAATTGATCCATAGCATCATGCATCCGTATAAAATTGTGCATTGCACAACAAGCAAGAGGAATTTGGACTTGACTTCGCAACGGGTAACCATGAATGTATTTAAGAATTAGGAATCTCACTTTTAGTAATGCAAAACACCTCTCTATGACATTACGCAAAGACGAATGCCGATAGTTGAATAGAGCTTTGCTTATTCCGTATTCGTCCTCGTCCACGGAATTCATTTAAGTGATAGTTCTCCCCACGATAAGGTGCCAAAACCCCAGGAATATTTGGATAACTGGCATCGACAACATAGTAATAACCTATATAAATTTTAAGCACATAATTACTAACCTATTTATAGTTTTCAACAAGGTAATTTACTCATTTCATTAAAAACAAAAAACAAAAAAAAAAAAAAAACAAAACAAAAAACAATATCATACCTTGCGAAGGCATAGAAAATTCATATTCAAATTTTGTAATTGCATCTAAAAATATGCGGGAATCACTTCCCTCCCATCCTGTGTGTACGTAAGTAAACATCATGTCATGTGAACAAAAGGCCATGACATTTTGGATCACCATTGAACCCTTTTGACTACGATACATCTTTTGTTTTGATGTTGGTGCCCAACTGCCACATGTATTCCATCAATGACGCCTATACATTTTTGCAATAAAGATTGTAATAATATTTAACAACAACAATAATAATACCTCAAAATAAGGATACTATTTTGAATTCCGTAAGATTTCTGGTTGAACAGGTCCTCTATTATGATATCATTCCCTAAGTATCTAAGCGCTCATACCGTTCTCTTCACACATTTATGAACCGTTGCAGTTGAATGTTGAAATCTTTCAGCTACTATACACTGTGTGCATGCTTGGCATAAAACATTAAGACGAATAGTCAATTTTTCTATTGCACTAACATTTCTTGTATGTATCATGTAAATTTTCATGTGCTTCAACCTCTCACATAGAAAAAAGAATAAATGTGTTCATAGCATCTTGTAGGGGTACAAATAATAATTCTCCAATGTATTAGTCATTTGTATGTGAGTGCAGAGTTGATTAATTTTTCAACTAATATTCACGCCCCTCTTCATCAAATTATTGGTGAACCATAGAAAATTTGGAAAAGGAAGAAGAAAGAAGAGAATGCTTTGGAGTAGGAGGAGGAGACTATTCAAACAAGATGCTAATGCCTGCTAACAAAATATGATAAAGAGCTTATATATCTTCCGAAATGTCTTAATCAATCTTCCGTTATGGCAGTTGGGCACTGTGAAAAGTGAAGAATATATATATTTTTCTATGAATGCTAAACTACAGATTCTTCATGGTCCGTACACTGACGTCCTTTTCGGTTTCATGATTCCGTTGGATGCGAATTTTGCGTTGAACAGGAATTGGGCGAGATATTGATTCCTGAATGGAGAAAAAGCCGTAACTCCGTATCCGGTTTCAATTTCTCAGCATTCCGTCTCCGTGGATGAGATTGAACGGAGGCGGCGTGCGAAACCCAGTAGTCGGTTGTTAATTTCGGATTTCTTCAATAACAGGGTTGTAAATGGATCCTAATTTCGGGTTTAACTCCCCGGCCATGGCCACGGGTGAGCAAAAAGCGGCATCCCGTTGGGATTCGTCGCGGGCGGCGAAACCACGGGTGAGCAAGAAGAAGTACATGACGGCTGCAAATCGCACCCGCAGTTTGGGTAGGGATGCCTCGTGGAATCCAGGGGGTCAGGTGATTTCTGGTTCTTTGGGGGAAGGATTAAATGGGAATGGGAATAAGGAATTTGTGTTTGGTGCTAAGAAAGATGGCACTGAAAGTAGTTATTTGAACAGAGCAAATAGTGATGGAAATATGGAGGACGATAAAGGAGGTCCTAGTCCTAGTGATGAAATGAGAAGATTGAAACTGCATTTGAATGTGAACAATAAAGATTGTAGAGAAGAAATTGGTGATTCTGGGGGGGTTGATACACAAATGCTGTTGACCAAAGAGGTACAAATGGGAAAATTTGATAGCAATTCTTCAAGTGGAAGTAGTAGTAGTAATTTGCAGTGTGCATTTGGTGGTGTTAAACTCTTGGATGAGACCAGAAAATTGAATATGAAGAAAGATAGTGTTGCATTTGGGGGAATACATTCTTTAAGCAGAAGCTCTGAGAATGAACATCAACCGGATGAACTGAATAATTTACCCGGTGGTGTGGGTGTGGGTGTTGGTTCAAGCGAGGACAAGAGTAGCTTTGTCTTTGGTGGAAATGGAAACACTGAAACGCAATTGGATGATGATGTTAGCAAGTCGAACATTGGAAGAAGGCTTTCACTTTCAGGTCAAGCAACAAAACATTTGCCACCCGTTCTCACAAAAATTAAAACCAACACCAAGAGTAGCGATATTTCGAATGGCAAGAGTTGTTCAAGTGTATTTTCTGGTTCAATTCCTTCACAATTCAGTTTTCAGGCTGTGAAGAAAGAGAGTAAGGTCTCTCAGGTTCATGTTCACAATCAAAGCAATACATTCTCCACCTCTTCTTCCATATCCATAAGTGTTCCTGAATCACCAGATAAAGCTATAATGCAGCAGCATCATGTAGTAGAATTCACAACACCAACCCTAAAGGGGAGTTTCAATAGGAAACCTGAAACAAAAAGGAATCCAACTAAAGATCTCAGATTGAAGAAAAAGAAAGGGAAACTTAAGAAAGCCATTTCTGATCCAGTTAAGTTTGGACAAGAGTACTTGCAACTGAATGCAGACTCTTCTGAATCATATCCAGTAATGGATATTTCTCCATATCAAGAAACACCAAGAGAAAACACTCTCACAAGGGTAACTTCTGGCATTTCTAATGAGGTCATCAATCAGAATGGTAATTCGTTGACAGACTCACATCTGCTGGTTTCAAGTGGTACCACAGATCAGCATCTTGCTTGTGAAACAGAACACTTGGATATTAATGATAACCCTATAAAACATCATGAACTTGAACAAGTGGAATCTTGGGACTCTATCAGTCAAGGTTCTTTTGCTGAGGGACCTTATGAAGAATCTTTTTCTGGAGCCAAGACTGACAACTTCAGATCTGCTATTCATCATCTAGATTATAGTGCTGAGTCCCTTGTTACTGCAGCTGAAAATAAAAGGAGTTCTATTGCACCCATTGAGAAGGAAGATAGTGATGGGAGCACTCATACAAATTTAGAAGACACATGCCAGACCAGCTTCATATTTTCTGCATCTTCTACTGAAAGAGTTCAGCCATCAGTGGTGGTAACACGGCACCAGAAGAAGAAAAGCCAAACAAAATTACGAAATGGTCCAAGTATTTCCACTTCAAGTTCAAAAATTTCAAATTCATGGACTCCTGTGAAATCTTTTCGAGTTTGTGGAACATCTTCTTTCTTATCTCCCAGTCAGGGTCAACAAGGTAATATACCTGCATTGTCAAGCCGAAGCCTGAGCAGGAATGGATCATTTAAGGAAAAAGTGGTCAAGCTAGGAATTATGTCTACTGCTGATGTAAACATGGCACCTCATGAAACATGTGAAAGATGGCGATTAAGGTGCAAGTTTATTGTGTATTTTCACGATGATTGCCTGAACCAAAGATGGACAAACTTTTATGGATTGCGTATCATTATTTGAGTAATATACTTCTTTTATGCTAATTATGTTGTAATCTTTTCTTTAACAGGGGAAATCAAGCCTGTGCTAGTGGAGATTTATCTAAAGCAGAGGACTGCTACACTCAAGGGGTTAATTCTATATCTCAAACCGATACATCTAAGACTTGTCTTCGGGCATTGATGCTGTGCTATAGCAACCGTGCTGAAACACGAATGTCTTTGGGGAGAATGAGAGCAGCACTAGAGGATTGTTTGAATGCCACTGCACTGGATCCAAACTTCCATAGGACCCAAGTCCGAGCTGCTAAGTATGCTGATTTCTGTTAATATTTTATGCATGATGTTAATAATATTCTTTTCATTGCCAACTTTTGGCATATGAATCTCTTGCCATTTGGTATGTTCCTCTTTTTTGTGTGTATATGCTCCATCACCCCAAGGTGCTGATTAAACTGCAATAGCATACAGATATTTGTCATTACCAGCCTTCATAGCTTTATAGCTTTCAATTGAATCCTATATTAACGCCAGTGGCATTGAGGTTGTTTGCAGAGGCTACAACCTTCCCAGTCAGTGCTTCTTTGTAGTGAATGTAGGGTATTTAAAGTGCCATATAAAATTTAGCTTGTGAGAAGAGTTGGTATTCTAAACAAAGTTGCAAAATGTGTGGGGGATAAAACTTTAATACCCTTTACATTTATTACTATATTTAGTCAATTTAGAGGCATCTGCCTGATTATTGAGAGTCATTGTCTGTTTAAAGTTTTCATCACTGAGCGTCCCATTTATAGCGTCTAATTGAGTGCTGAATAATCAGTATTTTCCACCTGTGCTTTCCTTAAATGGACCAGTTCTATGATTTAAATATTTTTTTCATGTCCTCATATCTGCCTAAAGGGACTAGAAAGCTGTATTGCTTCTTGACATTGATAAATATTTTGTATGTCATTTAACCAAAACAGATATTTCCATGAAAATTATGGTTCTTATTGCTTTTGTTGTCATCATTTTAGCTGTTGCCTCGCCCTAGGAGAAATAGAAAATGCATCCAAGTATTTTATGAAGTGCTTGCAAGAGGGTAGTGACACCTGTGTGGACAGAAAGCTATTGGTGGAAGCCTCAGAGGGCTTGGAGAAGGCACAGGTATGTGATAGCCTTGGTTCCCTCCCTGTTCATGACAACTAGATAGGTTGAGAATTTCTATTTGTATGGTGCTTCAAGGTAAAGTAGCTGTTGAATTTGGAAGATGGAATGGCCTGGCGGGTGGAGAATAACACCACCCGCCAGTTAGGCGGAAGCAATGATGAAGAATCAAAGAATAGAAAATGTATATAAGACCGAAATATATTAGTATTATCTGTATGTGTTTCTTTCTAACAAAGAAACATAGTACATATATATATATATACAAACACATAATTGTAAGTAACTACCCATAAATAACACCTATTCATAAACAGACACAACCTATAGATAAACCTAACTCTTTATTTTTCAATACTCCCCCTCAAGCCAGAAGCCACTGTTATCATTTGTGCTTGGTTTTATAACCTGGTGATTGGTGTCTGGTTCACTTAGTTAATATTTTGCTTTGATGGTTTAGCTGAGAGGATTTCCTTCTGTAGATGTTTCATTGGCACAACTGAATTGCTAAGGAAATGAAAACTCAATTTTGTTTTCCCTTGGGTGCCAGAAATTATCAAATTACATGAAGCAATCTGCAGAGCTCTTAGAAAGAAGAAGAGCCAATGATGCAGAGTGTGCCTTGGCTGTTTTAGCTGATGCTTTGATGATAAGCTCTTACTCGGAGAAGTTACTTGAAATGAAAGCAGATGCTCTTCTTATGGTTTGTATTCCTGAGAAATAAGACTTGACAACTTAAATTTTTATAGGCAAGTAATCGACGAAAACGTTTCTCATTTTCTGTGTTTTTAGCTTAACTACTTCAATGCTAATTCACAGCTGCAGAAGTATGAAGAAGCAATTCAGCTATGTGAGCAGACATTTACTTGTGCTGAGTTAAACACTTCCACTTCAGATTCTGAGCCAGCAAACTTGGATGCTTCTAACAAACAGAGGAGTGATTCACATAGGTTTTGGCGTTGTTTGGTAACTGTCAAATCCTACTTTCATCTGGGAAAGCTCGAGGAAGCTGATAGTTTTTTGAAAAAGCAAGAGAAATCAGGGTCTCCCACAAATGGGTAATATTATCAAGGTGTAGGGATTTAGGTTATATTCAATGCTTTTGCTATATATACTTCCACGATCACCATTGTCCTTTGATTTTGGAGCCAGTGGCATTGACAATCATGCTTCGTTTTATTTTTACTTGTCCTTTATGTGTCACAAGTACTCGTCCGGACTTGAATTTAAATAATGCATTTGTTTAATTGATATATTTTTTATTCGATCTGCCATTTATTTTGCAGAACCCCAGCTTTGCAATCTATTATACCTTTAGCTGCAACAGTACATGAGTTGTTACACCTCAAGGTGTGTTTATCCTAACCTATCTATTTTCTTTGTTCCTCAATGTAACAATCTGTTAATATTTAACAGACTTTTTTTGAATGCTACTGACTCTATTACAATGTAGTATCTGTTCATAACTACTTTCTCAACCTACTGAAGCAAAAAGAGCCAATAACGCCTCCACTGAGGCTCGAACTCACAACCTCCCATTTGGGAGTCCAACCCTGGTGCCATTAGACCACAAGGTCTTGGCTAATCTAACACAATTTACATGATTTAAAGGACTACTCTTGCTACCATCAAGAAATAAGTGACTAAAATTGCACAATGACAATATGAATGGGATCATTCTTGCATTTAATTCTATTGCTAATCTCATGTTTTAAGGCTATTCTAAGATGTTAGATCTTCTCAACTGCAGACTGCTGGAAATGAAGCATTTCAGTCGGGGAAGCATGCAGAGGCTATTGAATATTACACTGCTGCAATATCTTGCAGTGTGGAGTCACGCCCTTTTTCAGCAATTTGTTTCTGCCATCGTGCTGCTACATTTCAAGCTATTGGCCAGATTGTGGATGCAATTGCAGATTGCAACCTGTCTGTAGCCCTTGATAGAAACTATGAAAAGGTTTTTTTTTTTTTCTTTATATATATATATATATATATATATATATATATATATATATATATATTATAGCTACTTTTATTGATGAAGTTGGGAAATCTCAAAAATATCACCCAAAAGCATTGGAGAGGACTTTCTCTGCCTTTAATTAATTGCCAATACACACATGCAGGTAATTTGTAGACGAGCTTTATTGCTTGAAATGATAAGGGATTATGAACAAGCAGCTTCAGATCTTCAAAGACTTATTTCCCTTTTAATGAGGCAAATGGAAAATAAAATTAACCAGTCTGATAAAACGAGTTTCATGAATGAGATCAGGCAAACTCAGCAGAAGCTTTCTGCAATTGAGGAAGAAAGCAGAAAGAACATCCCTTTAAATATGTACTTAATTCTGTAAGTTACATTTTCTGAGCATTTTTGGATTATTTATATAATATAATATAATGTACTGTCTACCAAGAACGAACAAATGAAAAGATTGAAATACTTATCTTAATTTGAGGCCTACTTCTTTTCTGTATGCTCCGTTTTTTTCCCTCACATAAATTTGTGTTTTCAGGGTCAATAGAATCAAAATGCTTAAACATGTTCTATGCCCTTGTAATCCTGTCATCTTGTTGTTGTAACGGTTTTGTAATTGTAGGGGAGTTGATCCATCTGCTGCGCAATCAGAAATTAAGAAGGCTTATCGAAAAGCTGCACTTAAGCATCACCCTGACAAGGTAGGTTGAGGCCTTTGAATTTGATTGTTGCCTGCAGGCAGCCACATTATATATTGTCATTGATTCTGGAAATTAACTTTCTGACAGTAAAGTTTTTTCAATTATATAATATCTAGGCTGGGCAATCACTACCTAGAAATGACAACCCAGATGATGGGAGACAAATATCAGAAGAGGTTCGAAGAAATGCTGACAGGCTTTTCAAAATGATTGGGGAGGCCTATGCACTGCTTTCAGATCCTGGAAAGGTAGGTATTCATTCTTTTAACGTTGCCCCGCCCCAATAAGATCGATCCATCCATCTCTTGTTTATTCACTCACCGGATAACATTTTATTTTATATGATAACTAGTACATAATGCATTATTAGACTATACTTTCCTGCTAAAATAACCTGTATTGTATGTAGTCATTTTTAAAGAGAAAAGTTCACTTTTAATTGGTCCCTGTTAGAGAAAAGAACCAGGAGGTATTTTTGATAGACTAGAAACTAAAGAAAAGAAATAGGAAGTCACAAAACTTCCCCCAACAAGAGTTTTAGGCTCTTGCCCCACAAGAGTTTTAGGCTCTTGCCTAGCTACTAAAAGCTTAAAGACTAAGGAAGATTATTGGATGATCTACTCTCTTCTAGAGATTCTGATTTATAGTACTAGGAAATAAATAATTATAGAAAGGAGATGATTGCTGAGATGATTGTTGAGATGATTATGCCTCTCTTTATTTGTCAAAACCCTTGAGTTAAGCCTTCCCATGTATATCCTGATTTGCCTGATTTGCATCCTTCCTTTTTCTACGTGAGTAAACCATCCATCCTTTTGGATGCGTATCATTGCCACCCACCAAAGAAACAACCTTGTCCCCAAGGTTGGAGTGAGGAAACTGACCGTTGAAGTCAGATACGCTACAGTATTCAGCCCAATGGAGGAAGCGTCCCCATTGCTTTGGTTGTTCAGAAGTCATACACCGCAAATACTGCTCCAGGCATCGATTGAGGACTTCTGACTGGCCGTCCGTTTGAGGGCGGTATGCAGTGCTCAAACGCAACGTGGTGCCCCATTTGTCAAAAAATTCTGTCCAGAGGTTGGAGTAAACCTCTGGTGCCATGGTGTCATACTTATTCTTTTGACACACTAGGCATTCAGTTACGAATTGTTGCGTTCGCTTCATCCACCGGAGCCAATGTAGAGCCGGTCCTTGCATACTAATAAAGGCTGTCGGAACCTTCAGATCTTCCCGGGTGTGATGTATGGCGAAATATTGCTCCACTCCGGGCAACCATCCTATCGGGTTGCCACCATCAAATGTAGGAAGTTCCAATCTTCCCGTGGGAAGTGTGGTGTTGTCGGGAGGAGCCAATCGTTCTGACGAGGGGTTGGAATCAATTGTTGGGACTGTTACCGATGACGCACTGGCATCGCCCTGCCCTTTGCTTTGGAGGGAGAGAGCGAGGAGGTCGGACATCCTAGCCACAGAAGCTTCTACGGCTGCAAATCGATCTGTCAATGCAGTCAATTCAGTACGGATTGCATCTTGGTTCTTCTCTAACGTCTCTATGCGGGAATCATGTGTGTTCGCCATTCAACGGCAGGTCGGACCAATTTGTTAGAGAAAAGAACCAGGAGGTATTTTTGATAGACTAGAAACTAAAGAAAAGAAATAGGAAGTCACAAAACTTCCCCCAACAAGAGTTTTAGGCTCTTGCCCCACAAGAGTTTTAGGCTCTTGCCTAGCTACTAAAAGCTTAAAGACTAAGGAAGATTATTGGATGATCTACTCTCTTCTAGAGATTCTGATTTATAGTACTAGGAAATAAATAATTATAGAAAGGAGATGATTGCTGAGATGATTGTTGAGATGATTATGCCTCTCTTTATTTGTCAAAACCCTTGAGTTAAGCCTTCCCATGTATATCCTGATTTGCCTGATTTGCATCCTTCCTTTTTCTACGTGAGTAAACCATCCATCCTTTTGGATGCGTATCAGTCCCCAACTCATCCTCAATATTAATTCTTGACTTTTAAATTGCCTTATTGCAATCCAAATCCCATGACTTCTATGACAATATCAAATTCAGTCCTTTTCGGGTGGTACTTTTAAAGGCAATTTTGTAAACTTATAATTTGATATTTATATTTTAGAATTGTAAAACAATTTTAATACTTTTTTTTTTTTTGTGTCAATCACTTGCCTCTTCAAACTTGCTTATGCCATGAAAGATTATGATTATGCATTAAAATTTCAGACAACAGAGAGGTATTTGGGATTCGAATAACATTTTGGGAAAATAGGCTTAAGAATCTTGCTGTTTTACATGCAGAATTTCCATCCTTCAAAAATTTGTATGAGTGGGCTATTTTCACTAAGGCGGCTTTTCTTAAAACTCGTTGCAATTCCTCTTCTTTCTTTCTTTTTCCTTTTCTTGTTTTTAAATTCCGATTTGGATGCCCACAATAAGTAGAACCATGTTACTTACACCCCTTTCGCTAAGCTGGAATGAGCATTGGAATACAATGGAAAATTACTCTCTTCATATTTCACCATCAAAATGTTCCATAGAGTCATCTTCCACTTTTTACTCTTTTCCATACTTTGAATTTCTCGATCATTTCAGTGTTGGTACTCTTAAAATTTCTCTGTATTGTATTGTATTGTATTGTTTGATTGATTGATTGATTGATTGATTTGCACTCTATGCTCGCTCAAAACCTTTTAACTAAGTGCATTATTGTTTGGCCTGGCATGGCCCAAACTTATCAAAAAGATCTATTTTGATAAGAATTCCTGTAAAAGAACTACGGAGTATGTTTTTTACTGAGCAAAAATTTTGTTACGTGTGATTGGAGACATAGTAGAAAGATATTTTTATGATAGACAAGTTGTTAGGATTGCTTGCTTTAACTATTGAACCTCATTTTAATCCCTTGGGTCAAAATTTAAATTATTCCAAAATGTAAATAGAAGAAACTAACTTTGACAAATTATCCTTTAATATTTATAGAAACTACTAGTGTAGTTTGCTCATCATCATCCTATATATCTTTCAAAATTTGATGTGTACTTTGACGATGCTGCCAACTTGTAGCGTTCACGGTATGATTTTGAAGAAGAAACGAGGAATGGTCAACACGGGCAATGGAGGCAGCACACACGTTGATTTTCAAAACTATCCCTTTGTTGACAGAAGTGGGAATAGGTGGCAGAAGGGAGATGTTTGGAGGACATGGGAATTCTTAGGCCGAAAACTGGATGGTATTAACTCTCTCTCTCTCTCTCTCTCTCTCTCTTTGCTTCCTTCTATCTAGTAGTCTTGCATGCATGTTTATAGCTACAAACGCTAGCTGTTGCTGAAGATGGGGGTGGGTATACAAACTGCCAATTGATAGGTAAAAGCTTTTAATTGAATTATGACATGCTCGGAGACTTTAGGTGTGCCGAGGAGGATTGGAGGAGTAGTATATATATGACAATGTTCCTGGAAATAGATGTTTTTACCAAACAAAGGAATAAGCCTATTACTGGGAATGCTATTCCATTCCAGGCCTATTCCGCGAACCAAACGTGCCATAGTTGTTACTGTATAGCTGATTTGAAGATTCGGTTCAGTATTGTGTTTGATGTGCATACATTTGTGCTCAGAAAACAAATGGATCTTGTGCGTACATATGTTGAAGCAACAGAGAATGATGCCAGACTGGAACAAGCTTATATTGTATAGTAGTATAGATTCCTGAAGTCAATTAAGCCGGACAGTTTATTTAATTTGCTTCATTCAAGGACTTTACTATTGCCCACAGATTGTAAGTAGTTTATCTGTACGTTATCTGTATTGATGATTGATTGTACATAAGAAGTTTATTTGTAGATCCATGGAGTTCAGAATTCTCCAAATTTTATTTTGTTTTGATAAATCTTCATTTCTGTACTGCTTCTTGCTTGGGCTGAGGATATTATGGCATGTTTGTTGTTTAATGCTGCAAGTGATCTACTTCTTATAAGTTGCTCACACTCGTTTCAACATATTCAACTCCCAACTCAAAAACACATTATGTCACTTTTCCACACAATATATAATAAACATGCATGCAAGTTCATCTTCTATTTTCACACAACATTATTCCTCTTATTTTAACAAATGCCTTTTTTTTTTTTTTTGAATGCTACTAGCTCTATTACATTGTAGTATCTGCCTCCACTAATGCTCGAATTTACAACCTTCCAAATGGAAGTCCAACCCGGGTACCATTAGACCACATAATCCTGGTTAACAAATGCCTTTAAAACTAAAGAAAACTTGAAATTTCATAAATCACAAGTTCAAATATGACGTTCATGTACAGGTAAAGGGTGATACTCTAATTCCAACAATTATATCGTAGACCATAGTCTATATTGTAAAGTGGAATATTAACATAAATGTTTATTTTTAGTATATACAATATAGTATATTATTTATTTATTTTTTTAAAAGTTCATTTTTAGTGTATTGAATATTTATTTTTAAAGTGTTACCTAAAAAAAATAAACATTCAATATCTTAAGAATAAATATTATGTATGCTATAAATGAACATATATCTAACAGTTCACTTTACCACGTGCGTCATGGCCCACAATATAATTTGCCATCCAATTCCCTTTAGCCCTTGACCCATAACAACATAATGTTGAGATCACAAGAGATTCAATTGTAATGGCAAATTTTACTATGTACCATGGGTCTATGTAGCAACATAGACCATGAAGTATGTATCATTTAAATTACACTTCAGTTTTATTTGACAATATTGTTATATTTTTTAGTTTTATTTTTTACACACAGTAGTTTCATTATAGCAATACCAATCAAAGTATCGTTTTAATTCTACTATATTTTCATTTGACAATATACATTATTACATGAGTTCTGTTTTTTTTTTTTTTTCATTTTCCACAAATACTAGTTTTTTTACTAGAACAATTGCTAGTTTAATTATATGCTGAAGTGTTATTTTAGTTACACTCCAGGTTCATTTGACTATATATGTTATTGTATGGCTCTAGAATTTAGTTTCATTTTTCATGCACACTAGTTTCATTATAGCAAACACTAAAGTATCATTTTAATTATACTACAGTTTCATTTGACAATAATGTGCTCTGTTTTTTTAGTTTCATTCTCCACACACACTAGTTTCATTATAGCAATACTAAAGTATCATTTTTTTTAATCACTAAAGTATCATTTTAATTCTACTACAGTTTCATTCGACGATCATGGTCCACACAGTGTTGTGTGGACTGTGGTTCACTGTATAACAATTGAATTGTTATATCGTGGATCCTGGTCCTAAACGACGTAGTTTTGAATTTTAATTTTGACGACGACCGTTTGTTGTTCAATTCACGTTACATGTTTTTTTTAGTACTGTAAAACATGTGTATGTGGCTGCTGTTATGCGTTTCTGTCTCATGTTATGCAATTCTGTACCTTAAGCGTATAGATTCTGTACATAAAATAAAGCAAATATAACATACGCTTTTGTGTTTTGTGCTATACATTTTTTTGTATATTGTGTTATGCGTTTTTGTGTCTTATGTTATGCAATTCTATACCTTAAGTAGAATATTGATTTTGTACCTGAACTAAAGTAAATATAAAACATGTATAAGTGTCTTGTGTTATGCATTTTTTGTCTCATGTTATGCAATTATGTACTAAAGGTAACAAAAAGTCAGTTGGCATATAGCCATCACACTTTGTTAAAGGCCTTATACCCTAACTAATCGCTAAATTGCACTAGTAGTATTGAGTTGCCACATTCAAATCTTAAATCACGTGTAAGACCTTGTTTCAGTATAAATACCATAAAGAATGCTTTTTATAGCTCTAGGATTCAAGATTTTCACCTTTCTAGTGTATATTGGTCCTTCCAATCCATCACCGCCTAATTTAACATTCAATTCAAGGCTCTGGTGCACCATACTTGGTACTACAAAGGTGGAGTAATATGCTTGCTTGAGTTTTGGGTTGTAGATTGTGAGCAATGACATAGGATAGGATCGAAACCTGATAACCAGAATATGGAAGTTTCACCCATTGTGATGGGCTCTTTGTGGATACTAAGGTGTTGAAAAAACATTCAAAGAAGAAGGCTCCTTTTTTCCTTATTTGTTGTCCCACATTACTTTTGGAATCTCTTTTCTCCCACTTTCTAATAGAAAACACTTTCAAGGTCGCTTGAAGTCGAGCTGGTGGTGTGGTTGAGTGGAAGGGACCCATCCATCCTTAACCATAAGTTAAATGTTCGATGTTCGATTCTTGACTTTGGGTATAGAGCAGTCTTAAACCAAAGAATGAGGAACCACGTGCGCATCGCCGTCGCTAATTTGCTCGGTTCGCATGGCCGTAATTCATTCAGACCCACTTCCCATTTTTCTTGTGGTTCGCATGCCCGTAATTCATTCAGACCCACTTTCCATTTTTCTCGTTCGTTTTTGTGGCTAGAATGAGGAAGGTCATTGGGCCCAAACACTATATAAATAATCACTCTTCTATGTTCGTCAGTGCAATACGCATTACTTAGCCTTCATCTTCTTCCTCTCTTTGTATCTTTCATCAGAGTGTTGTAGACAAGTTCACTTGCGTTTTAGCTGGTGCAAGCTTAGCGTAGTTAATCTGTGTTACCTGTCGAAAGCGTCTCGAAAATATCAAATTGCACCGTCTTCGAAAATCGCTTTTAAGGTAGTGCTGTTAAAACACAACACAGACTTTGTTTTTATATTTTCATACTGTCAATACATTTCCAATTTTCCTTCAACATTGTTCTAGTTCCCTAACAATTTAAAAGCAATTCCTCACAAGCAATGTCGATCTCTGCCAACAAAACTGGCGTCGATCTTTCTAATGTCGAAACTCTGAATGGCATAACTATTGTAGATGGCCAGCCAAAATGTAAATGCATTTTGAGTCAATGGAATTGGACTATGTGCTCCTTGATAATCTTACATTGTACCAGACTCCTGTTTAGACCACGCCTACACAGCTTCCTTAGGCAGGTTCCAAGGTAACCATTTTGGATGCAACTCCTGATCCAAAAGCATATACAACAAAAGTAGCTACTTAACAGCAAATCATATCCTTATCGTGGTACCTCATGAAGGTTTTGACAAAACTCTTTATGAGTTGTATAAAGGGCGTGTTCCAAACCTAAAATACTTCAAAGTGTGGGGGTGTTTGGTGAAGGTAGGCTTTCAGTCTTTCAAAAGACATAATTTAATGACCTAAAACCTTAGATGTTATATTTGTTGGGTATGCTGAAAACAACGCTTATGTTGGTCCCGATGAGGGTTAAGTACAAGTCTGGGGGGAGGGGGGGGGGGGTGAATAGACTTGTAGTTTTTTTTTTAAACGATCACGAATGGTTAAGGCTACCCGAGAGGTAACTTTAACTACTCGGCCAGAGTTTGTAAATGCAACAGAAAATTATTAGTTAACCCTTTTATGAAACTCTTTGCATGTTAGCTTTGCTTGTGAAATTTTAGGTTTGGTTGTTAATGCAATGTAAAGCAATAATAATAATAAAGAAAGTGAGAGAGATTTTTATAGTGGTTCGGCTATAACCAGCCTACTCCACTCTTCTTCACAACACATGAAGGGTTTCACTATCTCCAGTACAAATCCCGGATGTTCACCCCTTGACCACAAAGCTGGCAGTGAACTCCACACCAGGTTTTACAACTGACAACCGAGTTTACTCCGCCTCTTTATACTACAACCGAGTAGAGAATACAGGTTGAAGAAATAAAGTTTTTTTATTCTCCAACTAAGAGATATTGGCTTCTTGGATCTGGATCTTCGAAGTTTGAAGCAGCTTAAGTCTCTTGGAAATATGGATGTGATCTTTTAAGCTTTGGTTACTCTTTCTCTTTATCGCATTGGTCACGAATACTAGAATGCTTGAATATTTATCCCACTTAGAAATCTCAAATTGACCAGCACCATCTTCCACAAAGGAAGAGGGTATTTATAGGCTCTTTGAAAAATAGTTCCGTTGGAGCGAAAACTATTTTCAAACAAGTGACCAGCGGGTAATCTGGAGGGTAGTTGAGCGTGTTAGATTTCCAGACGTTGAAATCTTAATTTGCGCTGAACATTTATTTTTGTTATCCACAAAAGGTTAGTTAACCCTTCTATGAAACTCTTTGCACATTAGGTTTGCTTGTCAAATGTTAGGTTTGGTTGTTAATGCAATGTAAAGCAATAATAATAAAGAGAGTGAGAGAAAGATTTTTATAGTGGTTCGGCTATAACCAACCTACTCCACTCTTCTTCACAACACGTGAAGGGTTGCACTATCTCCAGTACAAATCCCGGACGTTAACCCCTTGACCATAAAGTTGGCAGTCAACTCCACACAAGGTTTTTCAACTCACAACCGAGTTTACTCCGCCTCTTTCTACTACAACCGAGTAGAGAATACAAGTTGAAGAAATACAGTTTCTTATTCTACAACTAAGAGATCCTGACTTCTTAGATCTAGATCTTCGAAGTTTGAAGCTGCTCAAGTCTCTTGGAAATTTGGATGTGATCTTTTAAGCTTTGGTCCTTCTTTTTCTTTATCGCACTGGTCACGAATACTAGAGCGCTTGAATATTTTTCGCACTTCGAAATCTCAAATTGACCAGCACCATCCTCGGCTAATGAAGAGGGTATTTATAGCCTCTTTGGAAAATATTTCCGTTGGAGGGAAAACTATTTTCAAACACCTTAGTAACCAGCGGGTAAAGACCGACGGGTAATCCAGAGGGTAGTTGAGCGTGTCAAATTTCCAGCCGTTGAAACCTTAATTTGCGTTGAACATTTCTTTTTGTTATGCACAAAAGGTCAGGGCATTTAATGGAAAATTGAAGATGTGATATGTTCCTAGGACTCACATTGTCTTGGACATATTCACTCAACTTTTTAAGGTTTCGAACTATACAGCTCAGAGAATGTCTTGAGCAGTCTTATCAAGTGGTTAACTAGGTTAACGTCTCGAGCCTTAGGTTTTCTCCTATACGAATGATTTACCTTACCACTCGTCCCTCAACTCCTCGGAAGGTAGGTCCTTCCTATCTTTGACCTTTGTGACCTTTCGGTTACGAATGGTTGACTTTACGATTCGGTCTTGCAATACCTCAAAAGGTAGACCCTTCCACCTCTTGGTCTTTGCAACCTTTCGGCCTTGATATCTTCAGTCTTCAATCTCGGACTAGAGATAACCATTCGGGTTACTCTTCTTCTCGAGCTATTCGAAAGATAACCACTCGAGTTGATCTTCAACTAGTTGTCATTTACCCATTCGAGAGTTAACCACTCGAGTTACTCTTCGAATCTTTGTTGTGACTGTCCTCTCGTTTCCATTCAGATGTGTACCTTTTTACCACTCGAGGTACCAATCAGTTTGATTCGAATGTTGTGCAGAAATATCCTATGTCTATAATATAAAACAATTTGGGGGCCTAAACTCCTATTGATTAGTATCATCAAAATCTAATACAAAATGTTCCTAACAGCTTCTTACATATTTATGTGTTTAGAAAATCGCTTGATGTGTGAATCTAGAGATGTTGAATTCTTTGAACATATATTTCCTCTTAAAAATGCTCACACTATATATACTAATAATCCACTCGGAAATGAACATGCACTATTTTTGACATCTTGTCTTAGAAATGATTCCGATCAACCGAGAAGAAGCAAAAGGCTTAAAATAGAAAAATAAAAAAAAAGTTTTGGTTATGATATTATAACTTCTATAACTGAGTTGAAAGATATAAATGAGATTTTGTGACCAATTTGTTTGCCAACTAGTTCTAGAAGAAGAACAAAAAACCTTTGAAGATGTTATTTGTTCAGTTGATTGTACCTTATGGAAATAAACGATTAAAAGTGAATTAGACTCTTTAAGACAAATCACACTTGGAAATTGGTAAGTTTACCTAAAGGGTGTAAGCCAAATGGTTGCAAATGGATTTTCAAAAGTTTGTACTGTAGATTCATAATTTCTAAACTGTATAGTTATCAAATTATAAACATATAGTTCTGTGATTTGTGAACACAGAGTTCAATAATTATGAATCTATAGTATATAAATTATGAATCCAATTCTGTGTGCACCATGCGTGGTGCACACGGTTGCACAACATAATTTGCATAAATTTACACTAATATGTAATTATTCTTTTTATTTATTTTTTTAATTTTATATTTACATAATTTATAATTATTCCATCTAATTTTTTTAGTTTTATATTTATAACTAGTATTTTTTATGCACGATGCGCAAAAAATAAGTGCCCAATATTAATACATTATATTAAAATTTTAAATTTATTTAGATTTTAGATATTTAAATTATTATAAATAATAATAATAATGTAAATCATTTTTATAAATTTGATATTTACATTTATGTAATAATTAACGTATAACTCAAATATTTAATGTGTATATATTATTATTAATGAAGAAGATAAGAAAATATATGGTGGATGCATGTGCATGGTAACAATAGTGGAAAAGATAACAGATGTTATAACGGTAGGGGTATGTTTGTCCAAAATATTTTAATGTACAACCTTTATAGCATAATGTACAAAAAAAACTTAACGGAAAAAACGGACATAAATCAGGGGTATAACTTTCATTCACACTTATTATGTTTTTAGATAATTTACAAACTTTGACGCATGTTTGACTTTTTTTTTTTTTTTTTTTTTTTTTTTTTGAAAAAATGGTATTTAACCATGATTAGTTATACATAAATATCTTTTGGGTTAGTAGTTCACTCCGACTTAAAATTTCAGTATGTTGTAATCTTTTTGTATGTGCAATTTCTATAAGTATGTTTATATTGTAAGTACATCTAATTTATTTGAATTTATATTTTTCAAATCCTGTATGGTATTGAATAAGACAATGTTTATAACATATACTGATAGTATGTTGTGATGTTCAATATTTATAAACAAACAATTTCGTATTGCTAAGGAAAGAAATATTTTTTTTCAATAAATTCTGAGAAAATTGTTTGATTTTATCATTTTAAATTATTTTTAAATATTTTTAAGTCTTTTATTTTATATCGTGAATCACAATTTCATTATATATTTATTTTCGCATGATTATCAATATTTACATGTTTGTAACCGAATACTTTGCTAACATGGCTGTCATATGATTTTTTTAAGTAATGTTTTTTTTTTTTTATTTAATAAGTATATTAATATCTAAACCTAGACCTGACAATTATAGACACGATTCGTACGACACGAAAATAACGGATTAGTGTTTAGCCTTAACGTGTCCCGGGTCCTTAACAGGTTGACCCGTTAAGGACCCGTTATGTTTTATGTCTTAATGGGTCAACCAGTTAAACCTATTAAGAATCCGTTTAATCTGTTAATAATATCGGGTTAACTCATTTACACAAACATGTTTATAACCGCCTAAGAACCATTTTCATAAATGAGATTACAAAAGATATCATGAACATGACTAATGATGAATTTACTACGTTAGGCCAAAAATCCTATACCAATTATTGATGTTCAATAATATGAAATTTGAATTTTTATTGTGTTCAATTTTATTTTAAAAACTAGCATGAACTTCTTTAATTATGATTTTTGGATGTTATTTTATCATTTTATGAATGTTATAAATTGAATATTTTATTTTATTTTTTTAGTTTGTTTGATGGATTGAATGATAGGTTTTATTTCGTTTTTTATATAACTTAACTTTAAATTTTAGTTTTTAAAAATATATTAATAGGTTTAGCGGGTTTAAACAGGTTTCGTGTCATATCGTGTCGACACGACTCGAAATCTGTTAACAAAACGTGTCTATCGTGTCAACATGTTTAAGTCGTTAACAATTCGTGTTCTTGTTCATGTTAAAAATTTGAACACGTTAACCTTAATGTGTCGTGTTCATGTTTAGCCTGACCCGTTAACGAATCCGTATACACGAATTTACAGATTTATCTGAACCTAATAGATTAGTTTATAAAGCTCAGAAAAACGTATGAAAAGTGATAAAGAGATTGTGATCGTTTTCTCTATCTTTATCCAACTTCATTGCAAATCATTGAATCCTAAGGAAGGACGGAACTTCATTTCAAAGATTCTTGATTTTGCAGAGAAATGAGTTGTATATATATATTTTTTAAAAGGCATAATAACAAATATTATATATGACAATATTCGTGATATTAGTTGAATATGCTACATTTTCATTTTACGTGTAACTAAATTGACATATCTTTTTATAACTTTAGGTATATTGATTTTGATAATTTATTTGTGTTGAATTATATATATTTTATAAACATTATCCGTGTATCGCAAGGGTGCAAATACTAATGAGAATATATATCAGGAAGAGTCACATAATAACTAGGATAAAGAGTTATGAACTGACTTAAATACAGAGTCCTAAGATACAGAGTCCTAAGAGTAAGATGCAAGTATATATACAAACAGAAGTGCATGATACACCATAGATTCCAACATGTAAACATTGGTAAGCTTGTTAGTTGTTGGCTTGTTGCATTTATTAGAATTTAAATTTAAAAAGAAAAAGAAGGGAAAAAAGTTTTTAGGCGTGATCGAATATGCTGGTTCGGGTTGCCAAAAATAGTGTCGTCTCCAATTATTTACAGTGCCTCTTCCCCCATTGTCTCCGTTTGGGCTCTCCATTTCTCCTCACTGTTTGCCCAAAAACCCTTTTTGTCCGCCATTACAACACTTTCTTCACCTCCAAACCCGAAATCCTCACAAGAGGGAGAGAGACCAAACCCTAACAAACACTCTTCTCTTCTCTTCCCCTCTCCTCTCTTCTTCTTCTCCCCCCGCATTTTCATGTCTTCTGTTGTCTTCCTGGTCTCCTGCATTTGGCTCCCGATTCACACCCCTCTACGGCGCCGCTTCTTCTCCGATGGCCTCCTCACTGGCTCTCCTCTGAGCCTGTCCTGCTCCAGTCTTCGAATATGACTGATCCCAAGGTATTGGATGTTCTTTGCCATTGTATTGCGCAATGTCGTTTGCTTGTATATTGCCATTGTTTTTTGTGTTTTTTTTCCCCCACGGTTTTGGAACTTAGTGGAGTGCAGTGGATTGTGCTGTGGATGGATGGTTGGTGAGATTCTACTGTGGGGTGAAGCAACAGTTAGGATTTATTGTTAGGATTCGTAGGGATTATGGGATTTGTGTGGAAAAATATGAGAACGTTGGAATTGTGATAAGGGGTTTCGAGTGAGTGAATTGCACTGCCAACAGTTATTGTTGTAACTGTACCTTTGGGTCAATGATTTTTTTGGTATGGGACAACTTTTGTGTTCCAGTTTAGAAAGGCCTGGATGCCAAAAATTTGCCCAGAAAAGTTGAAATTTGTAGTATTAAGGAAAGCTAGGATTCCGCCTGTTCAAGCATGTAGTGATAGAAAATAGGTAATTTATTGTTAGGACTTATAGTGCTTTGCATGGAAAGCTGAAAACGTTCAGAGTATAATAATGGTATTGCATCAAATCAAAGTTGTTAAAAATGGGAATTTGAGAACAACTGGAAGTTACATTGTACCAGTTATTATTGCAATATATCTTCCCTTCAGTGCTTATTCATATAGGATTTTGCAGGAGATTCATCATGTGTAAATTTTTGGTATGAGACAACTTGTCTGTACTCTGTACTAGTTCGTAAATGCCAGGATACTAAAAATTTACACAGAAAAGTTGAAACTTGTGGTATGCAGAAAACTCAGGATACCGCCTGTTCAAGCATGTAGTGATATAAAATAGGTAATTTATTGTTAGGACTTACAGTGCTTTGCCTTGAAAGTTGAAAATGTTCAAAGTGTAATAATGGTATTGCATCAAATCAAAATATTTAAAAATGAGAATTTGAGCTCAACTGGAAGTTACATTGTCGCCAGTTATTATTGCAACATATCTTCCCTTCAGTGCCTATTCATATAGGATTTTGCTGGGGATTAAAGCTATTTAAATTTTTGATATGGGACATCTTTTCTAGCCTGAAGCTCAGAGTGGGAATACCTAACAGGTGTAGCCTAACCAAAGAAAGCATAAAAATTCTACCTTGTTTGTAGTTCATTAAAATTTCTATTCAATGCAACTTGAATATGCAAAATAAATTAAACAATCCATCTTTTTTACGCAATACACCATAATATTTCTAAGTTTGGCTTGGATTTTTTTGTTTTCTGCTTGTGTGTGTGTGTGTGTGTGTTTTTTTTTTTGTCAAGTTGAAAGAGAAAGTATGCAAAAAAGAAAATAATAAAATAAACTACTAAGAACCTTGCTCTAAACGCTGAATATTGACCGAGTGACGCTTTAGTAACCGTCACTCATGAGCGAGCTTGACTCATCTACCCCTAACAACAACTCTAATTTTCCTACTAATTTACTAAAAAGATACCTTGAAATGTAATAATTACAAAAATGGAATTTGAAAATCATTTTCAATGTTGTGAATATTCCATTAGTTACACTACTTTTTTTCATTTTTATTGTAGGCTCCCCATTCTCTTTTTTGCTCAAAACCGTTTGTGCTATTTGTACATTCATTCCTCTACTCCAAACTCAAAATCGTCCTTGCTAAGGAAGAGTGATAAACCCTAACTTTTCTCCTCTCCGCCTCTCCCATTTCTATATTATTTTCTTTCGGTTTTTTCTTTTCTGTCTCTTCCTCTATCATCTACATTTGGTTTCCAATTCAAATCCTGAAAAGATCCATTCCTGATCCATTCACTAGCTTTCCTGCTCAAGTCTGTGAAAACGGTTGATATGGAGGTATTCAAAATCATTCCTTTTTTTTCCTTCTGCTGTAGTGCAAGATCTGTCATTATCTTGTGTGTATCGGTTATAATTATATGTTTTCCTTTAAAAAAAATTGAATTCATACTTATTCAAGTGTTTTGCATTGTTGATTAGGAATTAATAGTTATTCAGTCCTGCAATTAGCTTAAGAATTAAGATCCCCCTGTATATGGAAATTTTGGAAATGTCAAAATTGTTAAATTTCAACAATTATTTTTTGAAGTTATGTTGCTATGGCAAGATAGTTATTAGCTTTTGCCATGCTTTTTATGGCTAAGCTAACGTTTGTACAATAAATTTGAGTTGTACATTTACCTGTGGTTGACGTAGTGTGGTAGCCTAGGATTTACTTTTCCATTAATGCTTTTAAGTTGTAAAAGTAATAATAGCATTAGTAATATTACAGTAGTGGAATGCCTATGGTCTATGGATAGATTTTCCCCCCAAAATGGTTGAAAAACACAGTGGATTCTTGCATAATTCTATAGTTTATATCTGCACTGCAAGGAAAGTGCAACAGCATAGAAAAATAATAGAGTGAGTAGCTTTGCTTTGTGCTCCTGATAGCAACTTTTATTAATTTCACCACACCTGATTAGTCAAGTTCTGGATGTTGTAATCTGCTACCTTGGAATTTAACAGAGATGCTTGATGTGAAGATTGGGGAATTATTCTGTTCATTTTCTTGAAGAAGGGGTGAAAGTATAGTTGACTTTCTTTATTAGCAATTACATAGATTGATTGCCCTCTTGGTTACTTACCGGGAAAAGAATAATTTCTTCTTAACCTATGTAGACTGTTCTTATATGTCCCTTCTAAGTAGACCAAGTTCCTCTCTTACTTTGCATATGGAGACAGACGTGGTAATTTATGCATCTGGTAAGGGCTAGTGGCTTGTTAATTAATTAATGATTGGTCCACAATAAGTCATTATTATTGCTTTCAAATCCAACTCCAATGACAAAGCACTTGAACTTGCGTTCAGTTTTCAGGAGTGGATTAAAAGGGGATTGTGAACTAGTGTAATCATGTAAACTATGAAAGGTTTTGAGTAATACTAATAATAAATCTTCCTTTAATCGAATTTTGCAAGCTTGTGTTGAGCTTGGCTCAACTTACCTCTGAAGGGTATGCTTCTTGATTGCTTTGTTTTGTTTTGTTTTGTTTTTTTGTTTTTTTGTTTTTTTTTTTTTTTTTGTTTTTTGTTTTGTTTTTTTTTTTTAATTTTTATTTTGTATCATCTTCCTAAGAAATACTCTTTTCTTCAATCTTTTTTCTTTTCTCTAATTCTGTTACAAAGATGAGTACTTGTAAACATTTGTATCACAAAAACTAAGAAAGATTACTGGATCTTGTTGGTATTAATACTTTTCTTGTTGTCATTTACTAATGTATCTGTTGTTTTTATCAGGTTTTCATCTTTGGGTCATTCACAGAAGATGAGATTAGATCTTTGCAAGGGCACCCAATGAAGAATGATGTAGAGATTACATTTGGTTCTTTGGATTCTGCAACCCTAAGATCTGTGGGAATTTTGAACTCAAATCCAACAAAAGTTGATTATTCTAGGGGAGCTCAACCATCCAAGGTTTTTAGTAAGGAGAACTCCAAAAATACTTCTGGCAGTACTGAAAAAGCAACAATACCAGTAATCTTCTCACAAGAAAATGGAAGCATAGGTGGTTCAGATCTGGGTTACCACAGTACTGCCCATGAAGTGAAACCTTGCAACAAAGCACATCAATTGTTGAGTTCTGAAGGTTCTTCTGTCACACCAAAGGAATCAAGTATAAAGCAGGAATCAACTGTGAACGTGACTAACTTATCAACCTCCTTGGATGGGGTTTCATTGGGTGAATCAAAGGACTTTAATGTAGGCAATTGCAGACAAAATGTTGTAAAAGCATCAAATGGGCCTGTTAATACAATTATATATTTACTACCTCGAGGTTTAGTGAACTTGGGCAACCTGTGCTTTCTCTGTGCAACCCTTCAGGCCCTGCTTTCTTGTGCACCATTTGTGCAACTCTTGCAGGAACTTAGAACTCGTGACATACCAGAGGTACTTTGCATGTTTGGTTATCTTCTTATAATCTATGGAAGTATGAAACATTGAACTTTAACTCAAATTTAATTTTGTATATGATAGACTGGCTATCCAGCACTTCGTGCATTTGTTGAGTTTATCTCTGATTTCGATATGCCCCTCAAATCAAATTTGAAGAGAAAAGATCTGGTATCTATGGAGACTGGGAAGCCTTTCCGCCCTCTGATGTTTGAATCAGTTTTGAAATGTTTCACTCCAGATGTCCCAAACAGCTTGACTGGCAGACCAAGGTTTGTATGTAGTGTTTGCAGACTATGTAGTATTCTAGCCATATTATCTTTTATTTGCTTTTGTTTTGTTTGTAATCTTGCAGTTTAGATTCTCACCTCCTTGTTTTTCTAATTGTTTATCAAAGATCTTAAAAGATGCCGAACAGTAGAGTAAACTCATGCTATGAATTTCAAACTTTGCTACTCCAGTTATTCTCAATAAAATTAATAATAAGGATCATGAGTTACATTTTGTAAATTTTAATAGTTGGTAACTTGGTACTCTAAATCGTTTCATACTTAAATGTAAGTAAAATATTGAAAGAAATGATATATCAGCCATTGGGTGAAGGCTTCAGATTTTCTCTGCCTTTCTTTAACTCTGGAGCATTCTTAGTTTATGCATATATTGAATATTTTTTCATTTAAATCAGTTTTGGGCCAAGTGATTATAATTTTGTTATTGAGTATATATTTTCTCATGCACTTGGAAATGTAGAAAGCTTTTTATTTTTAATTAGATTGTTAGCATGTATTTAAGTGATTCTCTTCCCCTCTTGTCCATTTCTCAGTTACGAACATTCCACTTGCTATCATTAAATTGATGAAGAAATGAACAAGTTAAATTTTATTATTTTCAATTAATACTCTATTAAACATTGTTATTTAGAATTTTATTTTATTTAAGCATTTCTTTACAGTATTCTATGATGTACTGTCCATGAATATTGTGCAGAAATTTACTGTTAACTTTTGCCACCTAACTAACCCTCACCCTTTGTGGTCTATTTACTTCTAGGTGCAGTTTCTTGGGTTACTGATTTTCCTTTCTTGGAACTTTTCTTCTATGATTTGTTTCTTTTGATTTCCTGGTAATAAAATTACCACTACTTCCTACTGAAATTCTTACTGGCAGTCTTAACTGGATGGCCTTAAAATATATTGTCTCATACAAACATAAAGAAATATTTTGGATATTTAGATTCAATTTGACCCAAGTGGGGGTGCAATACTTGTGCGTGTGTAGCAGTAGCAAACCTAGCAGGACTGTATTGGTTTGAAATTTTCAGTCATACTCATGTTTTCTGTGCTGTGGTTGAATTTGCAATTATTTCAGGCAAGAAGATGCTCAAGAATTCCTCAGTTTTATTATGCATCAGATGCATGATGAATTGCTGAAATTAGAAGGTCAGTTGCCAAATGGTGTTGGAAGGAACTCCTCTTTGGTTTCATCTGTACATGTGGATGATGATGAAAATTGGGAAACTGTTGGCCCACGAAATAGGACTGCAATTACCAGGACACAGAGCTTTGTCCCTTCAAAATTAAGTGAAATTTTTGGTGGTCAGTTGAAGAGCATTGTGAAGGCAAGAGGTATGCCACATTGGTATTTGATACTCAGTGTTTATGTGTGGATTATCATTGATCCCTCTCTTTCTCTTTTGCATCTATATGCATTTTTTTTCTTTATTGCGGAAGGGAAGTTAATTACATTACTGGCCTTTAGTGTACTCTTGTACCCGCAAACTAGTATCACTCTTCAAATAGAAACTAATGATATAGGCTCACACATAAATCTATTACTAGTGTCAATTCGTCCTTTGTTTGAGAGTTGTGTCAGCTTGCTTTAATTAATCTATGCAGGTAATAAAGCCTCAGCAACTGTACAACCATTTATGTTGCTCCACCTTAACATTTGCCCGGATCCTGTTTGTACAATAGAAGATGCTCTCCGGCTATTTTCTGCACCAGAGACTCTTGAAGGGTACAGAACATCAGCAGATGGGAAGGTAATTTAAACGGCTTTTATAAAACAAGATGTCTTCTCTTTTCCCGTTTGTTACTTGACAGATTGAAATTAGGAATAGAGGAAATTAATCCTTGTCAAATTCTTCTGGAATATCGACAAGATATATTATGTGAATATCAACATTTTGAAACATGATATGTTTCAGGCTGAAGTGGTGAGTGCGAGCAAGTCTGTCAAGATTCTAGAGCTTTCTGATATTATGGTGTTGCATTTGATGCGCTTCAGTTATGGAAGTGAAGGAAGTACCAAGTTGCACAAACCCGTACACTTCCCTTTGGAGCTTGTGTTTGGTCGGGATTTGCTCGTCTCTCCCCATTCCGAGGTGAGATTCTCTCCCTTTTTGAGTCAAATAAAAATGCACACTGGGCGCTCGCAACGTGCACCTCACATGCCCGCAGCGTGCACCTCACAATGCCCGACTGCCTGCTGCCCATTTCTTTTCTATATATATATATATATATATGATCTTGATGATTGTCTTATTTTAAAATTGGAATCATATTTATGTATATAATAACTACACCAGGGTCGGAGGTATGAGCTTGTTGCGACTATAACGCATCATGGGATGGACCCTTTTAAGGGTCACTATACAGCTGATGCCCGCCATCCGAGTGGCAAGTGGCTGCGCTATGATGATGCTGCCGTCACCCCAATCCCAACAAGCAAAGTGCTGCATGAGCAAGCTTACATTCTCTTCTACAAACAGCTGTAATTGTACAATTCAGAATGAGAGTTGCGCTATTTTGCTGATCCAGACTCTCAGCCATTTGCGGGCGGATATTTCTTTGTACATGTATTACAGTAGAAGCAAAAATAGGTGACAGATCTCACAGAAGGTAACCATATAGGAAGGATTATGTCTGTCTTTTCTCTTCTCTTTTTTTTTTTCTAAAAATTAAATTCCCTGACTCACAACCTTGAATGCCTCCTTTTATTTATATATTAACTCCATTTTATTTCCCTTCAAAAATCTTGTGCACTCTGTTTCCCTTTTGAGTTGGCCTTTGTTTAATTTCTTGTGCAGCCTGCACCTCTACTGCACTTGTGCTTTGAGATATTAAAACAATTGTGCTGCCTATCTAATACTCTCTCGGTCTCATTTTATTTATCTGTTTTACTTAAGTTTATCATTAAGTTTTTATTTTATACATAGTACAATTTATATTATGTTTCTTTTTAAACTTTCTATATTCGCCTCAATTCTCATCTTTTTAAATGAACAGACAAGGAACGAATATCACATTTCTCTTTGGTTACATGGGATGGAGGGCCTCAATTTTATTTTAGTTTACTATTTATTGGTTAAATTATTTTTTTTTGTTTGTTTATTATTTTTAATTATTTCTTTAAATTTATTGTATTTAATAGTACTTTATTAATATTAAACTTAACATTATGAAAAATTGAATGAATTAAAAATAATTTCAATCAAGTCTCTTTAACTGAACAAGACACAAAGTCAGACGGGTGGAATATTTTGAGTAAAGCCGACAATTCACTCTTTCAAAATTTTCTTTGGACTGCAATTGCATTTAAATATTATTTGTATCAAATCTTATTTTATGTAATGTGATTTTATCGTATTAAAATTGTCGATTGATGATTGTACAAGTAGTCAATCAACAATAAAAGGTTTTAATATTTGCCATAAGTTATAATATTTGATACAAATTCTCTAGTGACTTATTGTTTGTTGACAACCAAAGTCAAATTACAAGTGGATTAAATCTATATAGAGTAAATAATATAGTTCAAGACTGAAGAATAATTTATTCTGAATTAACTAATAATAAAGCATCATGTTAGCATTTAGTATAATTTTTTTTAAAAAAAATTAAAATAGACAAAAAGATATAACTCTTTAAAATTTTTTTTTAAAAAAAAAAACAATCAGTTTAGAAGGAAAAGAATATATTCATAGGATAATGGTCCAATGAAATACTAATGTTGTTCTAAAATGATACTCCGTAGGATAAAACTAAAAAGTTATATTCACAAAAGCAAGAGAGGAATCTCCAAAGGAATTAGGGAATGAGGGGGTCCCACTTCAAATGACGCCAGGTGGGCAATGCGTGTGACGTCACCAATTGCGCAACCGTACGCGGAGAATCGTGCAAAAGCGGGTGGGAGAGAATGAGGGGCAAAAATGGAAAATGGTACAGTTTGAGCTGGGTATGAGCTGTCAAAACTGGAATGCGACATGTTGCAGGTGCAGGGAGGGTGGTCCCATGCCAGCTGGACAGAACTACCCATGCCGACAACAACAGGCAGCAATATTGGAGAGAGCAGCTGCAGTATCTCCGTCCAAAGTGTCCTTGCTCTTTATGCCATTTCATTTTTCATTTTTCTTTTAAAAAAAGGGCCAAATAAACCCTCAAACATTATCCAAAAATGTAATTAAGTCTTTAAAAAATTCAATTAAACATTCGAATTTGTCATTTTGATTCATTTAACCCCAAATGACCTGTTGTTTACCTGAAATAACCGGTCATAATTTTTCGTCCAACATTCTGACGGGTGGCGAACGTAACACTACTAGCGTCGATGTATGGAACGGAGAAGAGGACGACCTCCAACAACGTCGAACATATTACAGACGGCGTATTCTCCATTGGATAATACGACCAGTGCGGTCGTCTTCTCCATTAGAAAAGACGAACAGACACTCGTCTTCTCCATTGGAGAAGACCACACTAGTCGACTTCTCCAATGGAGAAGACCACTAGACATCATCTTCTCCATTGGTCGTCGTCTTCTCCGTCGTCTTCTCCAATGGAGAAGACGATTGGAGAAGACGCCGTTTGTCTTCTCCATTGAAGAAGTACGTTGACCAGTGCAGACGTCTTCTCCACTGGAGAATCGTCTGTTCGTCTTCTCCAGTGGAGAAGACGAATAGACAGAGTCTGGCTTCTCCATTGGAGAAGACGACCAGTGCCATCGCGACTCTGTATGTTCGTCTTCTCCAAACGAACAAACGATTCGACGAGCACGAGCGTGGACATCTTTTCTTTTTCGTTTCATGCATCGGAGCCGGTAACATTACGTTCGCCGATCGCCGGAATGTTAGACGGAAAATTATGACCGGTTGTCTCGGGTAAACAACAGGTCATTTGGGGGTTAAATGAACCAAAATGATAAGTTAGAGTGTTTAATTGAACTTTTTAAATGTTAGTCAGCTTAATTGCACTTTTGGGTAATGTTTGAGGGCTAATTTGATCATTTTCACTTGTCTTTTTATAACTCAGATATTTCGCCTTTGCTAGATTATATCATAAACATCATTTCTCACTCCCGATCCCAATATAAATTTAAATTCCAAATGTTTATGGTAAGAATAGAATTTCTACTCGGTCTCTGAAAGGAGGTCTTAAGAAAGATTTCTCATCCACTAAACTAATACCATGAGACATTTTTCATTTATCAAGTGAAAAAATGATTTCCACCCCTACAAAAATCATTCAAATTTGTCACTTCTTATATGATAATTTTTTTGGGCAAAAACTTGTGTGAGACCGTCTCACGGGTCTTGATCCGTGAGACGGGGTAGATCTTTGATGAGGTCAAAGATCCGATTCATTAATCAAAGATTTGACACATTAATAAAAGATCCGACCCGTCTCACGGATTGAGACTCGTGAGACGGTCTCACACAAATGTTACCCTAATTTTTTAGAGTTAATTCCATTTTTGGATTAGTTTTTTGGGTGGTAATTCACTTTTAGTCATTTTTTTTTTTTTTTCAAAACATCTCCATTTAGTCATAATATTATTGTGACATGATAATTTTTGGTCCTCATCAACAAAATAATTTAAATTTTGTAAAATACAAGAACATTTAGATTTTCAATTATGATGTTTTAAATAAAAATAAAAAATAGTGGATCAATCCGCTTTGTATAAAAGAGATCGAAATGTCATTGTATTTAACCAAATTTCAACGATTTTGTTGAGGGAAGACAAAAAATAATCATGTCACAATAATACTAGAATCAAAGAGGATATTCTGAAAAATGACTAAAAGTGGACTGTCACCTATAATCTATTGCTAAAAATGGAATTAACTCATTTTTTTATGGTTAATTTTTTTTAAATTTCAAATCTCAACTTATTAAAAATTGTCAAGTCATGAAATTAAAAAAAAAAAATTGTGTTTTTTGTATGGGCATTTAGGTTTGTCTTATCAAATATGTTTACTTAGCTTGTTTTTAGAATAGTAGTGATGAGATTATACTGGTGGTTTATGATGTACAGACTTTTTGAGTATAACATTTTT